>NC_141535.1:127130000-127430000 GCF_021556685.1 Rattus norvegicus
TTGATTTTATCTTGATTTTTAAACTTCTACAGAAACCCACAACTGTTCAAATACAGGAACAACTGTGTTGCCCACAGTGACATTGCCAGCTAACACTCCAATGTGCATGGGAGGAATCTCATAAGGACCCACCCCAGATGAAGACCTCAGGCAATTAATGGCTGCTAAAAGAGTGAGAATCTTACTTCTCCAAGAATGAGATCCTGATAAATTATCAAATCCCAACTGCTCAACCTTAAACATGTATACATGGGCCAATACTACATGGACTCAGAGGCTATATTCATACACACCTCTGTATATGTATATGCATAAAAATTAGGACAGGTAAGCAGATTAATTGATTTGGTAAGGCTGAGAGAAGGATGAATTTGATTGAAACAGGTCGTGTGAAATTTTCAAAGAGCTAATCATGAAAATAAATTTTCTTGTCTGACATGCTCCACTATGTTCATCGCAGCCTTATTTATAATAGCCAGAAGCTGGAAAGAACCCAGATGCCCTTCAACAGAGGAATGGATACAGAAAATGTGGTACATCTACACAATGGGATATTACTCAGCTATCAAAAACAACGAGTTTATGAAATTCGTAGGCAAATGGTTGGAACTAGAAAATATCATCCTGAGTGAGCTAACCCAATCACAGAAAGACATACATGGTATGCACTCATTGATAAGTGGCTATTAGCCCAAATGCTTGAATTACCCTAGATGCCTAGAACAAATGAAACTCAAGACGAATGATCAAAATGTGAATGCTTCACTCCTTCTTTAAAAGGGGAACAAGAATACCCTTGGCAGGGAAGAGAGAGGCAAAGATTAAAACAGAGACTGAAGGAACACCCATTCAGAGCCTGCCCCACATGTGGCCCATACATATACAGCCACCCAATTAGACAAGATGGATGAAGCAAAGAAGTGCAGACTGACAGGAGCCGGATGTAGATCGCTCCTGAGAGACACAGCCAGAATACAGTAAATACAGAGGCAAATGCCAGCAGCAAACCACTGAACTGAGAATAGGACCCCCGTTGAAGGAATCAGAGAAAGAACTGGAAGAGCTTGAAGGGGCTCGAGACCCCATATGTACAACAATGTCAAGCAACCAGAGCTCCCAGGGACTAAGCCACTACCCAAAGAGTATACATGGACTGACCCTGGACTCTGACCTCATAGGTAGCAATGAATATCCTAGTAAGAGCACCAGTGGAAGGGGAAACCCTGGGTCCTGCTAAGACTGAACCCCCAGTGAACTAGACTGTTGGGGGGAGGGGGGCGATGGGGGGAAGGTGGGGAGGGGAACACCCATAAGGAAGGGGACGGGGGAGGGGGATGTTTGCGCGGAAACCGGGAAAGGGAATAACACTCGAAATGTATATAAGAAATACTCAGGTTAATAAAAAAAAAGTAAAATAAAAAGAACTAAATAATGATCAAACGAAAAAAAATTAAAATAAATATATAAGTAACTTGATTAAAGCATCAAAAAAAACAAAAAAATTTTTCTTGTCTGACATTTATAGTTATTTGTACTAGTTTTCTTGATTACCATAAACATAAGAGAATGAATTGCTTTCCTATCACTCTGTTGATCAAATAACTACCTTAAGGTGTGCCGCTCATTTACTAGAGAATTTGGTATCTAACATTATTTCCTCTTTATTCTTTCTTTTTTACAGACATAACTGTTATTAATTTCTTTGGTTCGTGAGTAGCAACTTCAAATCCTTACAAAAGAGTGCCCAAAGAGTACAGAAGGGAAGACTGTAGATAAATTGTACTGTGTGTTTTTTGTGTGTTCAACAACTGGGGAGCCACTAAATGGGTGAGACCAGTTTTATAAAGAATTAACAGAATAATGTCCATAGGACATGTCACCTGAAGAGCCTACTGGTGAATATACCTGCTAAAGTGAGAGGGCGAAGGGCCAGGGGGCTTGGTTTTATGTGTGAGTGATCTGATGGGAAAGAGGGTGATTATTTGGTATTAAAGAGAGAACAAAAAAGAATAGCAGACAGAAGAAAACCCAAAAATAACAGGAGCAAAATTATATATTGTCCAGTTTCTTAAATCATAATGAAAGAAAAGTAGAAGTTGGAATTAACAGAGTCTTGGGAACTTATAAGGACAATTTCAGCCAGATCATAATAAGCTTTTCCTGGTTTTTGAATAAGAGAAATCTGTCTTCAGTTACAGCATGTAACCCTATGCAAGCTACAAAGGCTCGTGGGAAGCAAAGCAGCTGGTGCTTCTCCCATTTCACAGATTGCAGAAGGAAGCCTTGTCCCCAAGGTCATGTATCAGGAAAATAACATAAGGGAAAGAGAGGAGCCACATTCAGAGTTCTACATTTTGAACTTTTCCAAGTGTGGCACTTATCTTGAAACAGGAGGAGGAGGAAATCTGCTGTGAGAAGGAAAGCATTCTAGGCAATAATCCAAAAGTGGTACCTAGCCTAATCACTTCCTAAACTATACCACTGCCTACGCACCTCAGCAGACCAACGTGCTTCAGAAGACTCTGGCTGTCACAAAGGGGCAGGGGTAACACTGGATGCTTGTTGGTTTTTATATTACCATACTCACATGTTTGATCAAGTGCTGTGGATAGAGATGTTAACAAAACAGTCATTTTCTCAGAATTTGTAAAGATGACTTTCTCCTGGATGATAAGCTTTGAATCAAAAAACAGAAATTACTTTGAGTGGAGTCTCAAACACAAAGTCATGTTGTAACTGAGGAACTATAAATGAATTTCTCTGTACCTTTGAAGTATGGCAAAGATGGGAAAGAAATCAAATATCTGTAGTAGCTAGGTCATATGTACTTTCATTTTTAAATTTTTGAGAAATCTCCATACTTATTTCTACAATGGCCATATTAGTTTGTGTCCCACCAACAGTGAATACATGATCTTTCTTCCCATCCTTTCCAATATTTGTCATCAGATTTGTTAACTGGGCTGAGGTGATATCTCCAAGAAGTTCTAATTTGCATTTCTCTGATGGATAGGGATACTGAACACTTTTTAAAAATAGTTATTGGCCACTTGTGTTTTTAAACTCTCTTTTAAGTTCATCTGCAAGTTTTTGACTGACAGTTCTTCACTTAGTGTTTAATGTTGGCAATTCTTTATTTTAGTCACCATCCTTTGTCTTTAGTGTAGCTAGAAACATTTTCCCCCTTTCTGTGGGGTGTCTTTCAACTCTGATGATTGTATCTTTTGGTGTGCAAGAGCCCTTTATTCACATGTAGTCATGTATGTTGATACTTTTTGGAGAGTTTCTGCTCTGTGTGTATTCTCGTTTAAAAGCTCTTACCTAACACAGTACCTCGAGGGATATTAATGTTCTTGGCTTGGAAATGTTTCAGTGTTTCAGGTTTTAAACCAAGTCCTTTGAACTCATTGCCACTGATGTAGCTATAGAGCTCCATGCTCTACCACAGAGATATTCCCACCCCCATGCTTATTAGTGCTTTATTCTCTAGAGCAAAAAGTTGGAATTAACCCAGTTCATTCATAAAATAATTAATGGATAATGTAAACTTGGTACAGATACAAACACACACATAGACATAGTCATATACATAAATGCACATGTACGTATTCATATATATGCTTATATAATGGAATACTACTCAGCTCTAAACAAAAATAATATTAAATCTTAATGTGTGTAGAAAATGGATGAATTTAAATATAGAACATTAAGACACACTACATCAGAAATAAATAAATCACATATTCTCTCAAATAAGAAATCTAAACAATTATATATGACTTTAAGTAAACAAATGTACATGTAGATAAAATAAAATGTGCACAAAAGAGAAGAAAATGCTAAACATAAAGAGAGGGGAAAGGACTAAATGCAGGTAATGGATGTGAGCTTATTAAAGCAGAAAAGAAGCAAATGGACTTCATAGTTCTAATTCTGTTGTGCAGTTTTGTTTTGGGTTGTGGATAAGTGCATAAGAAATATTCCATACTGCAAGTGTAAAATTTAATGTGAAGCTTCACAGCTTCTGTTTTAAATGTCAGTTCTAACTTTATGTAAGTTCATTAAGTTTCATAGGCTTTTTAAATACTAAAGTTTATAATTATTTTAAAAGAAGGCAGTGAAGTTCTTGGAAATCAGTAAGCTAGGGGGCCCTCCAGATAGATTCATACATGTGAAGAAATGAAAGAATTGTATATGACCAAACATTTAGTTTCCATTTTAACTGACATAGAATTTTCTGTTGATGTTGTTTGTGGTAATACTGAGACATCTCATTTTAATTCAGCATAATAATTCTTGAAAGATAAATTACAATAATTTGTTAAGTGGTCTTATGAGCTTGGCTAAGAGTCAGACATCCAGGAATATCTCTCAGGAAAGTGGAGAGTGCTGTACTGGATAAGTCAGAGAGTTGATTTTTGTCAAGTGGGAACAAGTGTTTAAGATGACAGATAATAGGAGACTGGTTAATCTCAATCATTTAAGGTCATTTTCTTGTAAGCATTGAAACAAAAGGAACTTCATTATTCTGCCACCTCAGATTGGTAGGACATTCCCCAAGAGGTTCTGCAAGTCTCTTGTTTTCAGGGAGAAAGAATTCTATTGGGGGAGATTCTTGGTTCTTTAAAAATTTCAGTTTGAATGAATGGTACTCAGCACAAAGCATTCTGATCGGACTTGGACTGTTTAAATCTGTTCTGAAACAATGGTTTCCTACACATGAAGAAATAAGTATATTAGTTGCTATAAAATAGGTGTGTGCATGCATGCATGTGTGTGTGTGTGTGTGTGTGTGTGAGAGAGAGAGAGAGAGAGAGAGAGAGAAAGAGAGACAGAGACAGAGACAGAGAGACAGACAGAGAGAGAGAGGAAGGGACAGAGACAGAGACAGAAAGAGAACAAAGAGAAGCCTATGTTTGTTTGTGAATGTATATGGGCTAATTTTCAGCTATCTTTTAAAACCCTGGCCTCATCCACAGCTCCTCAACATTCTAGAAGCAGTACGGTGATCAACTGCTATCTCTCTGGGTTTCCAGTGTGGCAGCCTTAAGCTGCATGTGACCATGGAGTACTGAGAATTTTAAAACTTTCTTTCATTTTAATTTAAAAAGCTACATATGGCTAGTACCAACTGTACAGTGACACAAAAGGGGAATTCATGAAAAGACTCTTGAGTTCCCACTACAATATGTTTGATACATTTGACATAAACTTTACATTTCTTGTGCTTTGTGGCCTGAGTGTAATTGAAAAAAAAAGTGTTTTCTCGGTATAAGGGGGAACTTACCTTGAACAAAAATAAAGGTGTGAACAAAAGCTCATTTTCCAAACTCACTAGGGGAATTAAAACCTATACATGTTTATATAAAAACAATTCGCCAAAACATGTAAATAGAAAGTCAAAGAATGTAATTTTTTCAGAACCCCAAAGAGTTAAAATAAATATCTTCCTTGATATTTCCATTTGAGTAAAGCTATTTGGGAATAAAAGGAAATCACATAAACAAAATAAAATAAAATTAATAATATTAATAATATAATAAACTGTCAGGAAAGTCTAAAATTTATCTCATAAGCTAAAATGGGAAAAAAATCTGTGGTCAGACAAATCATTTTTTTCATTATATCTGATATTATAGGTTTCCACAAAACTTTTGAAAACTGTTTATATTTATATGAAGACATACTATTGAATATGAAAATGAAACTGTTATAAAACTGTGCATAACAAAAAGTACTTTTTGGATAAGGAGGTGACTCACTGTGTAAAAGCAATTGCTGCCAAAAATAATGACTTATATCCCTGAGACTTAGAAGGTGGAACAAGAGAACTCCCTTCTACAAAGCAAGTACAGCTCGAGTGAAGTCAGAGCTCTGAATGAACACTGTGTCACACACACAACCACATTCACAAACACAGAGAAACACACACACCAAATGTATACATAAATATATAATGGAAGAATAAATATGCTTTGCCTCTTGGTTCTATCATAGCCACCTATTAACATTCCTCAAGGATAATTATAAACATTATAGCTAAATTTCTGAGCTATTGTTTTGCCCCTCTATAAACCAAATATCTATTCTTATTTTAGATGATGTTCTAA
The DNA here is from genome assembly GCF_021556685.1 of Rattus norvegicus. Classification (NCBI taxonomy): domain Eukaryota; kingdom Metazoa; phylum Chordata; class Mammalia; order Rodentia; family Muridae; genus Rattus; species Rattus norvegicus. Next base: position 127,136,114 of record NC_141535.1, read on the forward strand.
ATACTGGGTTGATATATAGGAATAAATATACCATATACAATTAGTTCATTAAGAAACATCATGGACCACCAAATGTCACTCCTTCCCCAGTTCCCTTCCTGCTGCCCCCTCTAGGCAATCCCCAGCAGCAGCAATTTCTTCCTAGTCCCCCCCTGAACTTTATTCCCAGGACTTTAGCTCTGCCTGCATTCCTAAAGACCTTCTGCCACCCAGGACAAGCAGGTGAGATCCCCATCCCAGCAGCCATTAGGTTTACCCCACACCTTCTGTATTCTGGCCTCTGGTCCACAACTCTACCTGCAATTCCGAGGCCTTGAGCCATCAAGGAACACCAGTTCTGCCTTCATTCCTGGAGGTTTCCTGACACTCAGGACTAACAGAGGCCTGAAGCTATCAGGGACCACCAGCTCTGCCTTTGTGCTGAAGCCTGCAGACACCCTGGACAACCAGTTCTAGATGCAATACCAGAGGCCTGTTGTCAACAGAAACTGCCAGCTCTGCCTGCATTCTGAGAGGCCTGTCACGAGCTGGGACAATGAGTTCTAATTGCAATACCAGAGGACTGCTGCCATCAAAGACTACCAGCTCTACCAACAGTCCCAGAGATCTGCTGCTCTCAGGGATCACCATTTTTGACAACACCAGGGATAACCAGATGTTTAAAAGCCAGTGTGAGAACATAATCAGCAAAATTCAGGGCAAAATAACACTACCAGAACCCATCTATCTTTTTTTTGCATTAAGTTGATGTATTTTTTAAATTTACATTTAACCGACAAAAGAAATCAAACTTATACATGTTAATGGGATACCATGTGGCACACACATATTTATATAGTATGTAAAGGACACTTCACACTCATCAAAGGAAAAAAAATCCATCAAGATGATGCCACAATTCTGAACACGTATACCCCAAATTCATAAAGGAAACATTACTAATGCTTGAATCACATATCTTTTTTACCAATGAACATGTCATCAAAACAAAAACTAAACAGAGATAATGAAATTAACAGAGGTTATTAATCAAAAGTACCTAATAGATATATGCAGAATATTTCACCCAAATGCAAAAGATTATACCTTCTTTTCAGCGCTTCATGTAACCTTTTCCAAAACTATCCATATACTCAGGCACAAAGTAAACCTCAGCAAATACAAGAATATTGAAATAGCCCTCTTTAACTTCTCAGAACACCATGAATTAATGCTGGACTTCAACAACAACAACAGAAACAACAGAAAGCCTACAAACTCATGGAAACTGAACATTCATGGAAAATGAGACTCAGTCAAAGAAGAAATAAAGGAAAAAATTAAAGACTTTCTAGAATTTAGGGGAAATGAAGGCATAATACTCCTAAGCTTATGGGCCATGATGAAAGTACTGCTAAGAGGAATGTTCATAGAACCAATAAACTAATAACGATATTGGAGGTATTGGAGAGTTCCCATACTAACAACTTAACAGCACAAATGAAAGCTCTAGAACCATAAAGAACACACACACCACACCAAAGAGGATTAGAGAGCAGGAAATAATCAAACTCAGGGCTAAAGTCAATCAATTAAAAACAAGGATAACAATACAAAGAATCAACAAATCAAGAGCTGGTTCTTTGGAAAAGCTCAATAAGATAGACAAATGCTTAGCTAAGCTAACTAAAAGGCAGAAAGAATACTCAAATTAATAAAACCAGAAATGAAAAGGACACAACAGAAAATGAAGAAATCCAAAAAATCTGCACAAGCTCAACAGAGTCAACTAACCTGGACATTTGGGGGCTCCCAGAGACTGAACCACCAATGAGCATGGGCCAGACCTAGCTCCCTAACACCCACACATATGTAGCAGTTTTGCAGCTTTGTCTTCATACAGGCTTTCCAACAACTGGAGCAGGGGCTGTCCTTGACTTTGTTGGCTGTCTGTGAATCCTGTTACCTTAACTGGGCTGTCTAGTCTGACCTCAGTGGCAGAGGATATACTTAGGCCTGCAATGACTTTTGTGCCAGGGAAGGTTGGTACCCAGCAGGGGGCTCCCCCTTTTCAGAGGAGAAGGGAAGAAGGGAGGGGTTGTGTGAGGGGGTACTGGGAGGGGTGATGTGAGCAGGATGTAAAGTGAATTAATTAATTAATTAATTAATGGAAAAAAGCAAAAATATAAACAATTAATTCATTGAGGAAAATGCATGCTAAATAAGTGAATAGTATCTGAAACACAGTGACCAAGTATGGGTGTTAAACTGTTACAATGGAACAGATTTAAAAGTAGAAATTCTGAGCAAGCTGGGGTTGTTAAAAGGAAAGTGAGAAAATAAACTGAGTACCTCATTAGAGAAGAAGGTTACATTAAATATGAGGATCACCAAGACTTGGAAGAGTAACAGGGCAAGACATCATATAGAAAATTACATATTCAAAGGCCTAAGCAAATATGGCATTCTAGCTTCTTCTGGGATGTTAAAATGTATTAATAAATTTATAGTGCCATTTGTTGAAAAATCATATTTACATTCTAGGTTATATATATATATGTGTGTATGTATATATATATATAGATAGATAGATAGATAGATATCTATGTGTGTAGAGCATTTTATGAATTTCTTAGTTAATAGGTTTGTGTATAGTACTCATTCACTCCTCTATTAGCACCCTACTCCGTGATCTCAAGGAAAGTGATTGCATGATAGGTTCTGATTATTTCTCTTATGGAATGTATTGTACAATACTTAGTTTCTTCTTTGTTCTCACAGGTTATGCATTATTAACTATAAGTACCTACTTCTTAAAGCAATTGAAACGGACTGTTCTGCACTCAACTGACACGTCCTGCCACAGTGGTCAGAGTTAGTTGTCAGCTAGGTACAATGGAGAATAACCTACATAAAGGAGCCTGCATGAGGAGCTTTCTGGATTTGGTTGGCTGTGGCATATCTTTGAGGGAAAATGTTTTTCTTGGGCTAATTGATTTGGAAAACCCCACCTACTCTGAAAGAGGGGCACCATTCCCCAGAGAACCCCATTGTGTTAGAGTAGAGACAGTAAGTTTATTCCTAGCAAGAATGAATACAAGTTCTGTTCTCTGTTCCTGATCATGCCAGCTGCCTAAAGTTTTGCTATTGTGACGTCCTACTATGAAAACCCTGAGCTGAAGTAAACCCTTTTGGTCCTGAATTGCTTTTGATGGGTATTTATCATAGTAATAGAAAATAAACCTAAGATACCCCACAAAGAATTGCTAGGTTTCTACATCATTATAATAATAACATCATTGTGTATAAGAAGGCTTCTGAAATAGACCATAACACTATTTGGTGTACTAATGAATACATCAAAATCTTGGAAGAAGTAAAATGATGTTCCCACACCAACATGACTCATGATCGTGATTACTGCCAATGTTATCTTGTACTTAACATGTGATAGCTGCCGTGTGTTCTTCCTGAAGTGTCAAGCCTAGCCATCATAGCTTACTCCTTATACCTTACTACTAAGGAACTGGAGGGAAAGAAGCATCTTCCAAGTCACTAGGATAGTGAACAGTGGAGCTGGAGTTCCATTTACACTAGATTCTTTCATTTTAAAAATCACCAGAAGAGATGGTTTCTGGAATGGCTGGGGGTGTTTCCCCTTCAAACAATAGAAATAGAATGTCACTTCTGCCTATGAGCTGACTAGTGAGAAGTATTACATGTATTTCTCTTGAAAAACAAAATTGTAGCTCTTCTTTCCTTGAGGAGAAGCCTAATGTTACTCATCAGAAATAAACCAGAGAAGCTATTAAAACCTTCTATTTAATCTATGAACACATTCTTCAAGGGTACATAAAAAAATGCTGTTAAGAATAAAACCATTCTATGTCTAAAACAGAACATAAGTCATATATTTTTAAAAAATAGAACTTGTAATTTTAATTGACTTCACAATTAATGTGGTAGAATCTACAGTATTTCCTAGTATATTGAAATTAATGATGTATTCATTAGTTCGCCCCACACTATCCACTTCAGTTTTTTTCTATTTGTGTACATTTGAAATCTTACTTGTATTCGAGGGGAAAAGGGCTGCATTTTCATCATGAACTGTAATGTTTCTATTCTGTAAGGAACCTAAGCAAAGTAAAGAAAACTTTACTTTATTGACAAACTCCCATGCATGGTCCCAGGTCAGGGTCCTAATAGTCACTTAATATTTACTCCATTTACAGTGATAGTTTTCTAAATTCAGAATTGAGTTACTCTGCTAATAAGCTATTCATCTGAATGCTTGACTTATTTCCATTTTAAAGGCAAAGTTCCAGTTACCTTGATTGCTATGTTTTGCTAAACATCTTTTTTATTCTCAACTTGTGCTTTTGTACATGAAACTGATCTGATCTAACCACACTGGGAAGGACTTTTTCTTAGTCATTTTACATATTTGTAATGAATTTACAACAAGCACCCAACCTCCTACACTGACCCCCTAGGCTGATCAATTGAAGGCATTTACTGGATCACCAACTGAGATTACAGGGTGTAATCTGTGACTAGGGATCAGAGATTTCTGTGTAAATTTAATTTACTCTTGTGGGGATCAAAAGCTCATTAGCACTCTATTCTTTCCAACTGAGCTGTAAGCCTGAAGCAATTAGTAATCAAAAATATTTTCTTTCATTAATATTTTTCACTGTGTAATCTGTTTTTGTTCCAATTTAGGAACCAATATGATGCATTTTAAAATTTAAAATGCACAGGCATTTCTGTTGTTGTTTTGTTTTATTATTTTCAAATAAATATTTATATACAAATTAAGCAACAGCAATAAAGTAAAATCAAATAAGACAGAGTCTAGATACCCATTTCCTTTTACTTTCCAAATGAAGTGACTAATAACTTTCAAGGGATCAGGATTATTCTTGCACAAAAGAAGAAGTGAGAAAACATTTTTAATCATTAACACAAGAGAATTTGCCACTTTGCAGTGGGGAGAGGCACTGAGTGCTGGCTCTGTGAGCGTGGGGGCTGTTGATGACACACAGATGTGTGAGAAACAGTCTCCCAGCAATGTTTAAAATGGATAGTGAATGAATAAACAGGTTTTTTTATATGCTTCATCTACGGCGATCCTATCATCAGTTCTTACACGCAGGCAAAATGCAAGACTATATGATAACACAGTTTCTTTTTAGCCCCACCAAGATCTCCAAAGAAACTATTCAAGAACAGAAAAGATGATAAATTCTGTCAAAAGCAATTTGGTTTTGTTTTGACTTTAAACACTGGCATACTTTAAAACTATGATTCATTTCTAATTATCAGTGTTGTAATAGCATGATGACAGACAATACTACAAAATAGATAATCTGTAATACTACAAACCATAGATTAGCAAAAATCCTTTATAAAAAACAAGACTTTATCTTGTCAATAACTCTCTGATAGTGCATGTAGCAGAGTAACTTTCTCTGTCTGTTCCTTTCTTTTGTTTGTTTGTATTTTTCTTTTTATCCCCCAGCTCTGGAGACTTTAGAGAAGAGAGTCAAAATGACAGCTTTTGGTAGGATCCAAGATCCAATGTTATTTTTATTAACTTTGAAAGGAAATTGGAATCCTTTCATTGTTAATACAGACCACAAAATTCAGTTGTGCCTTCCCTAACATATTGCAAAACTAAAGAATATTGACATTAACATAAAATGCACATATTTTAATTTATTTATACACTGATTATTTATACAATATATTTATTTACATTTATTTACATAGTTTTGCCTTCTTCACCTCCTCTCAGTCAGTCCCTCAACCTCCTCTCCCTCACCCCCTGCTGACTCCATCTCTATTTTCCTTCAAAAAAGGGCAGGCCTCCCATGGATATCAACCAGCCATGGCATACCCAGTTGTAGCAAGACTAGACAGCTTCTCTGCTATTAAGACTGGATGAGGCAACCCGGTGGAGCTTGGGTCCCAAAAGCAGGCATCAGAGTCAGAGACAGCCCCTGCTTTGACTCAAAGCACACATTTTTTGATGGCATTAATGTTTCAATGGGTATCTAAAGCTCTTCACACATGATGAGCACAGACTTCACTGTAGTCTTAACAGTAGCTTGAGCCATCCATGTGTGAATGTCTTCAATGGCAGCATTTAGACTACTTAAAGTTTTCTTTGTATAAAACAGAACAAATTTCAATCCATAAAAAGTATGAAATGTAATTGAAATCTGATTATTTGCAATACTTTCCACTAGTTATGTCCTTATTCATCTCTTAGAATAATATGAAATAAGTCCATGATTTAATAAATAGCATTTATGAACAAAAGTAGAAATACTTTATGTCAGTTGACCTGAAGTATTACAGTTCACTCTTATGTCACACACTATGCTTGTCTTCAAATGAATGAAGACTTATTTTACCTATACAGAGTTAGGATGCAGTGTATACATCAACTGAGTTCACATGAGATAATAAGGAGAATATTGCTAATCAAGTTATTAATAAGGAATTTTCAAAACATATAGTATTTTAGAAAATTATTATAAAATATGCTGCACACCTTTTCTATTAAAATGAATCAAACTATACGATTCAATGAATTTCTTTGCAACTAGAATATAATTCTATTCTTTAACCATTGAGTGTATTTTTAGGCACTGATTCGTCACCAACACTGTATTCTTCATGGCAGACTTAAAAGTAGAAAGCAGTTAGCTTTGAATCATGTCCAATAGCTTCTAGTAATTGACTTGTTGTGTATCACAACTCTTCCTACTTTTATTTTTGTGCCAAGGACTCCATTGATGGCTAAAGATGCAGAGGTGAATAAGGCAGAAACTCTGAGACTCATAGGAGGGACAATGAATAATTATATAGAAGTATATATGTGCAAGGTTTAATTAGATAACTTTGAAGGAAATAACTGGGGTTATAATACAATGAAAACATGAGAAGGATAAGAAGGAACCTCCAGTGTACTTATGAAGGATGAGTAGAAATTTGTCAAGGTTTTATAAAACTAAAAGTCTCACACGTGGTGATGTGTTACTTATATGGCAAAGCTGTACTGGGATCTGGATTGTTGTCTGCCTAAGCCCAAAATATCTACATTGTAATTTCTGGAACCATCTCTGTTTATGTAGCAAAGAGAATTTTTCTGATGTGAATAATCATTTTGAGTTAAAGACATTTGTCCTGGATTAGCATGAAGGGACCTAAGTCTAATTACTAGTGTCTTGAAAACAAAGAAGGAAAAAGAGTTTTGACTGGTGAAGAGGACACAAGCATGTGTGGTAGAAACTGAGACTGAAGTAAATGCTTAAATAATGGAAAAGAAGTATTAACAAGTGAAAAGACAGGGTAATGATTCTGCTTTTAGAGGTTTCAGAAACAGTCAGACCTGTTTAAATACTGATATTTGCCCTGGCATCTGATGTTAGATTATTGTTTCCAGAACACAGATACAGCACATCTGTGTTATTTTGTTACAATGTTTTTAGCCATTTGTTGTACCAGCACTAAGGAACTAATGAAAGCATGAATTTGCACCTATAAATGCCATAATTAAACTGCTGCTGGATGTTAAGAGCCCTATGGGGTCCTCTTAGACTCAGTGGTTAGTTAGCATTGCAAATGCAGCTGATATTGTTCAGGTTTTCAGCTCATATGTACTGTGATGTGCTGCATGCTAAAAACATGACTCTGCTTCGGGGAGACCTGAAAACTGACCTGGACTTTACTTCAATACTCTGGGAACATAAGTTATTCATACTGCTTCCCTCTGGAAATATTAAATTCATACATAATAAAGTCCATATTGTTTCTAAATTTCTCATAGGCCACAGGCTTAGTACACATTTTAGAAACATAATTTTAACATTAGGTTGCAAGGCTAAAATGGTAAATAAGAAATGATTAGAAGATACTGGAAAACATGTAGGTAAGGTTGTCTATACAATTGCATTGAGGGTAGCAGCATAGACATCCTCAAGAGTTATTTTGAGTCTGGAATCAACCATCCTTGCCCAGAGTTTTGATGGTGACTCTGAAATCTGCAGTTTTGCTCATTGGATTTTCTTGCAGCTAGGTTGAAAATGAATGTGCGCAATGGAGAATATATTTTTCAGGGCATTTAGTTTTAGATTCCTTCTGAATTTCTGTGTGAATATCAGTGCTTTAAAAAGAAATATTGGTGAAATGTTGATTAAAAATTTAAGTTTGGGAAATAAAAGAAACAACTACTTTGGTGTCTTTTAGAAGAACATCTGGTAGGAAGCATATCTAATTAAGGACATAGAAAGTGTAAGTCATTGACACCTGAGTGCAGAGGAACAATAAGACAGATTGAGAGCCAGCTAAAGAATAGCAACGAAGAAAACAAACAAACAACTGAAACCCTACAAAAACTAAAAATACCTGGTGCTGTTGAGCTAAAACAAATTCTAGAATGATAATCTACTCATATCTATCACCATGAGAGAGGATAAAGGATGAACAAATAGAAACAGTGGTGACATGTCTAGCTGCTGTGATAGGTACTAAACTAGGAGATGTTTTCACCAAGGAATTAACTTAGCGTGTCTCTTTCTCTCTCTCTCTCTCTCTCTCTCTCTCTCTCTCTCTCTCTCTCTCTATGTGTGTGTGTGTGTGTGTGTGTGTGTGTGTGTAAAACAAAACATGGATCTTAATGGAAATATGTGGGTCAAAGTATATAAACTTTCCATTGGTCTATGAAGTGTGAAGTGTCCTAGGATATGATGTTTAGGGAGCAATGTACTATCTCCCTTTAGTTCCTCCAATTCGTTCACATACTGTGACCTGGTGGTCAAGGTTCCTAAGTATTAGCATTGTACTCCACTTGGAGGAAATAATACACACACACACTCAAGTTTCTATGAAAGGAAGATGCCTTCTGTGTCTACAAATCTTTTTCTTTATCCATACAAAGGTAATTAGTTTTTAACATGAGGAGAGCTTTGCTTTTTTTCTCAATTTTATTCCCATCTAAAGAAATTCTGATCATTCTTGCTTTTGAGCTAAAGATATTCTTTTGTAAAAACCATAAACCATTCTACCTTGAGCTGTTATAAAAATTAAGTCAAGTTTAATTAGGAATCTTACAGGAATATGGAAGATGTATTTTGTTTTATATTTTCTTTGATGGTTGTATCAATGTTTTCTATGGTATCTTTTGCCCCTAAGATTCTCTCTTCTCTCTCATGTATTCTGTTGGTAATGCTTGTGTCTATGACTCCTGATCTCTTTCTTAGGTTTTCTATCTCCAGGTTTTTCTCCCTTTGTGATTTCTTTATTGTTTCTATTTCCATTATTAGATCATGAATGGTTTTGTTCAATTCCATCACATTTTGGTTATGTTTTCCTTTAAGGGTTATTTGTGTTTTCTCTTTAAGGGATTCTACCTATTTATGAATGTCCTGTGTCTTTAAGAGTTATTAATGTCCTTCTTAAAGACCTCTAACATCATGAGTTGTGATTTTAAATCAAAACCTTAATTTTCCAGGGTGTTGGGGGATCCAGGGCTTGATGTTGTGGAGGAATTGGGTTCTGATGATACCAAGTGATCTTGATTTCTGTTCCTTAGGTTCTTGCCCTTAAAAGAGAAAGGGTTTGGCACAAAGTCTGAGGGCTGAGGGCTAGTGGACGTTTCGACAGCCTCCGACCCACAGCTTGAGAGCCCTGCACCGACTTTCGTGGAAGTCTGAATTGGCTGTGCAGCTTTCCTTCCTCCTTGTTCCTGCAACCATGTCCACCAACGAGAATGCTAACTCGACAGCTGACGGCTTAACAGATTCAAGAACAAGGGGAAAGACAGTACAGAAATGAGGCACCGCCGGATAATGTGGAACTTAGGAAAGCTAAAAAAGATGACCAGATGCTGAAAAGGAGGAATGTCAGCTCATTCCCTGATGACGTTACTTCTCCACTACAGGAAAACTGAAACAACCAGGGTACTGTAAATTGGTCTGTTGAGGACATTGTTAAAGCCATAAACAGTAGCAATTTGGAAAGCCAGCTCCAAGCTACTCAAGCTGCTAGAAAACTGCTTTCAAGAGAGAAACAGCCTCCTATAGACAACATCATCCGGGCTGGTTTGATCCCAAAATTTGTGTCCTTCTTGGGCAAAACTGATTGTAGTTCCATTCAGTTTGAATCTGCTTGGGCACTCACCAACATTGCTTCTGGAAAATCTGAACAGACCAAAGCTGTAGTGGGCGGAGGTGCTATCCCAGCATTTATTTCTCTCTTGGCATCTCCCCTTGCTCACATCAGCGAGCAAGCTGTATGGGCTCTTGGAAACATTGCAGGCGATGGCTCAGTTTTCCGAGAGGTAGTTATCAAACATGGTGTAATTGACCCACTGTTGGCACTTCTTGCAGTTCCTGATCTGTCATCCTTGGTATGTGGTTACTTACAGAATCTTACCTGGACACTTTCAAACCTTTGCTGAAACAAGAATCCTGCACTCCCCTTAGATGCTGTTGAGCAGACCCTTCCTACTCTAGTTCGACTCCTACACCACAATGATCCAGAAGTATTAGCAGACTCCTGCTGGGCCATTACCCACCTGACTGATGGGCTGAATGAGCGCATCGAGATGGTTGTGAAGAAGGGAGTTGTTCCCCAACTTGTGAAGCTTCTAGGAGCTACTGAATTGCCCATTGTGACGCCGGCACTGAGAGCCATAGAGAATATTGTCACCGGAACAAATGAACAGACTCAGAAAGTAATCAATGCAGGCGCACTTGCAGTCTTTCCCAGTGTGCTAACAAACCCCAAAACTAATATTCAGAAGGAGGCCACATGGACAATGTCGAACATTACCGCCAGGCGCCAGGACCAGATACAGCAAGTGGTGAATCACGGCCTAGTCCCATTTCTTGTTGGTGTCCTCACTAAAGCAGACTTTAAGACACAGAAGGAAGCTGCATGGGATATAACCAACTATACCAGCGGTGGGACTGTTGAACAGATTGTGTATCTGGTTCATTGTGGAATAATAGAACCTTTGATGAATCTCTTGAGTGCAAAAGATACCAAACTTATTCAGGTTATTCTTGATGTCATTTCAAATATCTTTCAGGCTACAGAGAAACTAGATAAGACAGAAAAACTCAATATAATGATTGAAGAGTGTGGAGGCTTGGATAAAATTGAAGCACTACAGAGCCGTGGGAACGAGTCTGTATACAAGGCCTTGTTGAACCTAATTAAGAAGTACTTCTCAGTGGAGGAAGAGGAAGATCAAAATGTGGTGCCAGAAACTACCTCTGAAGGCTTCGCCTTCCAAGTTCAGGATGGAGCTCCCGGGACCTTTGACTTCTAATGTCCAGCCAAAGCACAAAGTTGTTAGCTATGTGCTGTGCTATGCTGTGTTCTCATAAATTTGTCTTACTGTCTCTACTAAGAACTCTTTTTAAGTGTGGTTTGTTATTGTAGCACTTTCACAAACTATACTTGAACAGTTATAAACTGAACATACTCTATGAAGCTGTCCTCTGAGTTTATTTCTATGTGGAATTTCATACCCTGTCATGTCCTGTAAATAAAGATTAAGTTCCATTCTTCTTTAAAAAAATAAAAAAGAGAGAAAGCCACAGAAAGTGGAAAGAATATAAATTTGGCAAGTATGTGTGTGTGGCATCAGTGGGATAACAAGTTTGGCCTGTCACAAATCAAGGATTCATCTCTTGGGGCTGCAGGATGAGGAAAACTGGTTCTTAGGAAGTTGATAATACTCTGACTTGCAAATAGGGACCAGGAAAGATGGAGAGGGAATAAAGAGCTTCATCCTCACTGGATATGGAAGGATCTGTAAAAGGCACATTGTGTTCTACTTGCTACAGAAGTAGCTACACTAATTTGGATTGTGATGTGGCTTGCATTCCCAGCTTCTTCCTGAAATCTAAACTGGGTTGTGTCAATCAATGGTGCCCCATTACTAATCTCTCTTTCTTCCAGATCCCAAAGTCATGATGGAGAACAATTTTATTAAGTCACTTGGAAGGCATCATTCAATTCTTAATACTCAGTATTAGTCACCATGGCCTCCTCCTAAGGATGTAAAGGAGGGAGACCTGGCTCACATCCTGTGCACTTAACTTGTAGGCTAGTTGATAAAATGAATGTTAGATTTTCATTCAAATAAACAGCTTTGAGTCCTTATTTATATAAAAAAGAGTATATCTGTATAATATTACTAATTTAACAAAAAGTCTTTTTTTAATTTTAAAAAACAATATCAATATAAATTGATAACAGACAGTAATCGTTGTAATGCAAGACATTTTGCAGAAATTTTCAACTTTCCTCTCAACCTTAATTTCTAGAAGAATGATACACTGAGAAAGGCAAGTAATTTGTCACCAAGGCTGTTCTTACCTGACCTATTTAAGGGTTTATACATAGGACATCATTTGAAAATAATATGAGTAACTGGCTGATCAAATGTCATATCAAATGAATCTGTTCATTTGATAGGACAGGTAATGAACAACTTATGCAACTTTGGGACAATAACATAATATATTAATACCCATTTTTTCCATTTATGAATGTACTTGTGTTTGAGCCATGTGTGGTTTATACAATGTAAAAAATAAAGTCATTAACATAGTGTCTCATTCATAGAAGATATTAAGTAAAAAGCAGTTTTTAAATAATTACACAATTATGTATAATGCATATGTTATTATGAAATATAATTAGAGGTGCTATTAAGTTCTAGAAATGTAGGTCAGACAACAATTATGATTAAAAGTTCTATGTTCATCAGTGGGCTTTTTTTTTTAATTCTAAGCCTACCTAAATCTAGAGTACTAAAATCAAACAGATCTTATCAAATTATTGTGAAAACAAGGGGTCCAAACTTGAATCTTCTTTTGTATTTTATACTATGATATTCTTATATGTCACATTATTTATTTAACAGCAATTTGTTAAAAGGTTATAACAAGTGAGAAATATACTTTTTGATTCATATTGTCTGTAGATGGGCAAAGAAAGAAGTTTTCTGGTTTAGAAAATCTCTGACTAGCAATACTATCTTTAAATGAACTTGGCATTGAGCAGGACCACTTTACCTTAAAGTCTATTAATTAGGCAATGAGTTAAGTTTATATGTGTCTCTACCTCCAAGAAAAAGAGAATGACACCCTTTACAATAGTCACAAGTAACATAAAATACCTCAGTATGACTCTAACCAAGCAAGTGAAAGATCTGTATGGCAAAAACATCAGTTCTCTGAAGAAAGAAATTAAAGATCTCGGAAGATGGAAAGCTCTCCCATGCTCATGGATTGGTAGGATTAATATAGTAAAATGGCCATCTTACCAAAAGCAATCTACAGATTCAATGCAATCACCATCAAAATTGCAACTCAATTCTTCATAGACTTATAAATAGCATTTGCAAAATCGTTTGGAATAACAAAAAACCTAGGATAGTGTAAACTATCCCCAACAATAAAAGAACTTCTGGGGAAATCACCATCCCTGACCTCAAGCAGTATTACAGATCAATAGTGATTAAAAAAACTGTATAGTATTGGTACAGAGACAGGCAGGTCGATCAATGGAAAAGAATTGAAGACCCAGAAATGAACGCATACACCTAGAGTCACCTGATCTTTGACAAAGGAGCTAAAATCATCCATTGGAAAAAAGATAGCATTTTCAACAACTGGTGTTAGTTCTACTGGGTATCAGAAAGTAAAAGAATTCAAATCAATCCATTCTTATTGCCCTCTACAAAGATCAAGTCCAGGTGGATCAAGGACGTCCAAATAAAATCAAATACACTCAAAATAATAGAAGAAAAAGTGGGAAAGAGTCTTGAACACATGGGCACCGGGGAAAATTTCCTGAATAGAACACCAATGCCTTATGCCTTAAGATCAAGAATGGACAAATGGGACCTCATAAAATTGCAATGGAGGTTAATAGCCAATATATACAAAGAAATCAAGAGGTTTGACTCCAGAGAATCAAATAACCCTATTAAAAATGGGGTACAGAGCTAAACGAAATATTCTCAGCTGAGGAATATCAAATGGCCAAAAAGCACCTAAAGAAATGTTCAATATACTTAATTATCAGGGAAATGCAAATCAAAACAACCCTGAGCTCATACCTCATACCAGTCAGAATGGCTAAGATCAAACACTCAGGCAATAACAGCTGATAGTGATGATTTGGAGAAAGAGGAACATTCCTCCATTGTTGGTGTGACTGCAAGCTGGTACAACTACTCTAGAAATCAGTCTGGAGGTTCCTTAGAAAACTGGACATAGTATTACCCAGGGACACAGCTATACCTCTCCTGGGCATATTTCCAAATGATGATCCAACACATAAAAAGTCACATGCTAGTATGTTCATAGCAGACTAATTTATAATAACCAGAAACTGGAAAGAATCCAAATGCCCTTCAACAGAGGAATGAATATAGAAAATATGGTACATCTGCATAATAGAGTACTACTCAACTATTAAAAACAATGAATTTATGAAATTCATAGACAAATGGATGAAACTAGAAAATATCATCCTGAGTAAGGTAACCCAATCCCCCAAAAAACACACATGGTGTGCACTCACTGATAAGTGGATATTAGCTCAAAGGCACTAATCACCTAAGATACAATTCACAGACCACATGAAGCTCAAGAAGACAACCAAAGTGTGAGTGCTTCAGTCCTTCTTAAAAGAAGGAACAAACATATTCATAGAAAGAGATATAGAGACAAAGTTCAGAGCAGAGACTTAAGGAATAGCCATTCTGAGTCTGCTCCACCTGGGGATCCAGCCCATATTCAGACAGCTACCAAAGCCAGACTCTCTTGCAGATACTTAGTAGTGTATGCTGCGGGCAGCCCGGTATTGCTGTCTCTTGAGAGGTTCTTTCAATACCTGAAAAATACAGAGGGGGATCCTCAAAGCCAACCACTGGTCTTATAATGTGTTCACCAATGGAGGAGGTAGATAAAGAACTGAAGGAGCTGAAGGGGTTTGCCACCGGATAGGAAGAATAATGTCAACCAAAAAGAACCCATGCAGTGCCCAGGGACTAAACCACCAACCAAAGGGTACACATGGAGCGATTATGGCTCCAGCCACATATGTAGCAGAGAATGGTCTTGTTTGGCATCAGTGGGAGGAGAGGCCCTTAGTCCTGTGAAGGCTCAATGCACCAGTGTATGGGACTGCCAGGGTAGGGAGGCAGGAGGGAGTGGGTGGGTGGGGGAGCACCCTCATAGAAGCAGGGGGAGGGGTGGATGGACTAGGGACTTTCTTTTGGGAAAATCATGAAAGGGGATAACATTTGAAATAAAAATATAGAATAACTGCCACCAAAGTAGACAATATTGATGAAGCCAAGCATGATGACAGGATCCTGATATAGCTGTTTCCTGAGAGGCTCAGCCAGAAAGTGACAAATACAAAGGCAAATGCTAGCAACAAATCATTGAACAAAGAAAAGTGTCCCTGTTGGAGGAATTAGAGAAAGGATTGAAGGAGCTGAGAGAGCTTGCAACCCTGTAAGAACAACAATACGAGCCAACCAGAGCTCCCAGGGAGTATACCACTACTCAGAGACTACACATGGACAGACCCATGGCTCCAGCAGCATATGTAGCAGAGGATGGCCTTGTTGGGCACCAATGGGAGGAGAAACCCTTGGTTCTGCCTTGGCTGGATCTCCCAGTGTAGGGAAATGACAGGGTAGGGAGGCAGGAAGAGGGGGGTGAATGGGATATGGGGCTTATGGATGGGAATCTGGAAAAGGGAATAACATTTGAAAAGTAAATAAAAAATATCCAATTAAAAATAGTAAAAAGAGAAAAAGAATTAGTAGAAGTTTTCAAAACATATTCAATGCTGTATGAAAAAAAATAAGGTAGTGAAGACTTAGAATATAGAGGAGTAACCAACAATACTTTTAATGATGTAGACATACTCTCTGTGTAGTTCTAATTTATTTTTAGCATCTACATCAAAAATAATTATGACTATAAGTGAAGATAGTTTTAAGATTTTCACAGAAACGTCAAATCTCAAGAAACACCTAAGTCCTAGAAACTGTAAAATATATTCTTAAATACAAATCATCATAATTCTGAAACTGACAAGTTGTACTCTGAACCTTGAATGAACACATGACACATTTTTATAAACATTATTGATATGTTCCATGGTTTGTGTTTCTTGACACAATTTTAATTCTGTCACCAACTAAAATGTGCTAACTTTGAAAATGTGTTTCAGTACTTCCTCTTTCTCCTTTCTTAATTCCTTTTTAAATATTCTACTAATTCTTTGAGAATTTTAAGATGACTTCTAAATGTATTCATTCCTAAAACTCCTCCTCTTACCACACTCTCAATCCTTCCACTCCTCCCCACCCACCTTTGAGATTCCTTCTCCCCTTCTTCCCTTGTCCCTTTCCTGCTCCTAATGACTCATTTCTTTCTCTTCTTTATTTCCTATCTAGTCCAATTTATACTGCCCAGTTAGTTTGAGAGTGGGGCTTCACTGGGTGTGTCTTCAACTCACTAGTGTTCACATACTTAAAGAAAATTGACTGACCCTCCCTCTCTTAGCAGCTATCAAGTGATAATAAATCCTCATTGGGCAGTGCAATTATGTATCCATCATTTTAATTCTGTGCTGGAATTTTGTCTGGTTGCAGCTTGCTTAAGTCTTGTCCATGCTATCATAATCACTGAGTTTAAATGTATATCTGCTCTGTTGTATCTGAAAGAAAAAGTTTCTTGAAGTTACCCTCTATTCCTGACCTTTACAACCTTTCCATCTCTTCTTCTCTAAAGTTCCCTGAGTCTTGAAGAAAGGTATGAATATCTGATTTAGGTCCTGCCACCTCGCAGAAATTTGTTCTCAGCACATTAACCAGTTGGAGAGTCTCTATGTTGATTGCCATTCACTACAAGAAGAAGCTTTTGTGTCAAAAAGAGTAATATTCTAATTTACCTAGAGAATATGTTAACTAAATAAGTAAAATATTATTTAAATTTTAAGGTAGTAAAATTTAAATTTAAAATGTTAACATAAGTTAAACTTGCTGACTGTTAGGCTGTCTGAAACTTTTAAAGTTGAAATTCCATTAGAGACAATGTAGATCAGTTCAAGAAAGCAGCTGTATATTCAGTGGTTAATATAAAAAGTACTAAATGTACTTCTTTATTGAGCAAGGGGATGGCTATCTCCCATTATTTTTTAGTAGTCTTTAAAAACTCTCTACTCAGAAGTTGAATTATTTTAAAGCCGAGGGGGAAAAATCCTAATGGAAAAGTAAGATCCCAACTGCAATGCCTGAAACCATGTAGCACAGTTTCTAAATGGGAAAAGAGGAAGAGAGAAAAATGTGATGAACCCTTAATACTCTAAGCTTCTCTAACTGAGATGTGGTAGTAATTGCTTTTTATTCTTTTGTGCCATCTCCTGGAAATGGTAATGCTTTCAAGTGAGGATCAAAGAGAATGACCTACATACAAAATAGATTATAGTATGTAGTTACATTTTCATCTTTTGTAATATGCTTTTTGCAACCATTCTTCTAATAAGAAACACAGCATAATGCTACTCATTTTTAAAAATGAGTTGCCACTGAGGTCGGATGGTGTATTTGGGAACCAGAAAAGAAAAAAAAAAGATGATTTTGTCCAAGGTGTCAATACCAACATATGAATCAGTATGAACGCACCATGCTTACATAGTTAAATAAAATTCAAGATTCAGAAATATACATTCAGAATAGATATATTATCTCTCTGTCTAATGGGATGTATGTATGAGTGTGTTATGTGTATGTGTTTCTCTATTTGTGTGTGCGTTGTGTGTGTGTGTGTGTGTGTGTGTATGAAAGAGACCAGAAATATTAAATCTATTGTTTTATAGCCACAAAGACTCTTATAATTCAAATGTTTTAATATAAGGTGGAAAGAGAGAATGCTATAAAGGTGGAAAGAGAGAATGCTATAATTCATAATCAGATTGAATACACAAATGAATTTTATATTTTTTGTTCCAAAACTGGTCTGTTGGATTCTCATGTTCATCACAGGGTTCACTAGGAATATCACAGGGAAAGGTATGTCTTGTCAAACCAGGACAAGATGGTCTCGTCCCTAATAATGCAAATCTCCTGAGGGAGCAATACATTAAGATAGTATTCTTTCACCTGTTGCACTAGATATTCCCAGTGAGGAAAAGTGTCCGAAACACTAGAGTTCTAGTGGAAGTTTGCTAACTAGGACCACATTCAGTGGCA
Source organism: Rattus norvegicus (assembly GCF_021556685.1). Classification (NCBI taxonomy): domain Eukaryota; kingdom Metazoa; phylum Chordata; class Mammalia; order Rodentia; family Muridae; genus Rattus; species Rattus norvegicus. Next base: position 127,154,403 of record NC_141535.1, read on the forward strand.
GCAGGAGAAAGGAGAATGTCTCAGTTGCAATATTCTTTCCCTTAACAGGTTAAAAATGTATCTTATGCTCTAGTGATACCTACAAAGTAATAGTGGTTTGTCTTTTCTGTAATGCATTTGATAACAGAAGGTAAATTAAATTTTATTTATTGAGTTTTTCGGTAGGGTTGTGTATTGAAACTTATCGCAAAGGTAGAGATTATCACTTGATAAGTATATCCAAATCCTCAATTCCTTCTTATAGAACCATCCCTCCTTTTAAAGAAAAAAATGCTTTTCTTGGTGTGTGTGAGGAGTCAGTTATTTCAGAGAGTAGCAATGGAAGTGATGATGTTGGCCAATGTATGTTTATTTACTGACTTTGGTACATCTACAAAGAGCTTTAAGGATGAACAACAAAATAGAAATGGATTAAACAGTATACTTTCAATAGTAGAAACTGAGTCTATAAAAATAGAGCTGCCTTTCTTTTAGATACTGGATTTATAAATTTTGTGCAGAGCCTGACATGTTATCCTTGGATAACAGTGTACCGAGTCTTTGTCCTGTAATCACAGTAAAAGTTAGTATGTACTCATATTAAAAGAAAACTTTTTCTACACTATCATCCTCAAGACAAAAGGCCACTTAATTTAATAATATGAATTTCTGAGAAGAAAGCAGTTTGTGTAAAAACACGTTTTATATAAAACAGTGGGGGAAATGCTTTTATTTGGATGCTTGCATCGTGTTACTCTGCTACCTTGGCAAAGAAAATCTCTTGAATGAGCTAGCAATATTTACTGAAACATTTCACAGTGTTCTGTTAATCCCAGCTCTGCTTGAGTGTGCTCTCCGTAATACTTCCATAGATGAGCAAATCCCTCCAAATCAAACTCAGGAGATGAAAACCTAACATTTGCCCACACTAAAAATGTTCAAACAAATATGAAAATATGCTTCTCATTTACAAATATGATATCCTATGAAACCTGAAAATCCTGCACTTGAAGGACACAGTGAGTAAAAGTTTTTTTAAATTGTTAAATATAAAATAAGAAAATAATAGCAATAAGCAACATTGCTAAATATTTAGTAAGATTAAAGGTATGCGCAGTAAACATGAATTGACTACATCAATCATTCAATATATTAATGTTTGTGAACTTATACAAGGAACTCTCAAATTTATATCTACCTATGATGCATGGCTTGTCTCCATTCTCACTTCAGTTATTAACTCTGAGAGATGTTATAACTTATAAAAATCAGTGACTATAGAAACTAAGGGGATGGGATTTCAAAGCTTGTCTTCAAACTGCAGTACATTTCTTATTTTGAAGAATCTCTTATGGTAAGAGTCTTTAAAACAAAAAATTAATTAAAATAAATACACAGATTTTCCCTTTTGGTTTTTGTTGCTTTCTACCGTCATTAGAGCACATGGACAGATACTTTTCTTTCAATGAACTGCATGTTCCAGAAAAGCAATAAACTCTTTACACAGATACCTCAATCTTGGCTCAAGAATAAGAATCTATAAATTCAGTGAGAAAAAAAAAGAAATGTTCAGCATTCAACTAGTTTTAACTAGCAAGGACTGCAGTGAGGGCATAAGTTTGAGTTACAGATTTAAAATTTTAGAAATACTTTAAGGAGATAGTTTCAAGCAAAAGAGCCTTGGTATCTTTCTTCTCATTTTCATCCTTCTCACGCTTCTCCTCCTGTTTCCCCTCTTTCTCATGCTTCTCTTCCTTCTGCTTTTTGCCTGTTCTTCTTTACATCATTGGAATCTTTCATATGCACAGACAAACCCACAAAACCACAGAGGTATTCTAGTGGGTAAATAATCAGATTTGCTGAAATCTGTCATAAAGTTACCTAACCCAGTGTGCTTTTACACGCCTCCAAAATTGATAACTTGTAGCTCTACATTTCCTTTCCCTATAATCTATCTGTTTAGAAAATTGTCTTTCTAGAAAATTCAATTAAATATAGCAATTTTTAAAATAAGCTGTTTTATATTATGAGAATATAACACTATATTAGTATAATTTAGTAAAACTTTGCTATCTTTAGACAAAAGTTGTAGGGAATAGATTCCTGGGCTAGATGTTAGGGTGTAAACTCAGAATACTCATTTGATTATTTGCCAATTGTAATGCAAGACTAATAAATGACCTATGCGTTATTTATCTCATATTTTAGGTATGGGGACATCTCTAAAGGAAGAGAATTTTCCTATAACTTCAGAATATCTGCTAGATACTTGCGGTAGTCAACTTCACATTTTAGAACATATTCTTGCTGTTTCTTGAGCAGTAATTGCTCATAGGACTCTTAAAATCCCACATATACTACTGCTAAACAGATAGATTCATTTTATTCTTCAATCTGAGGTGGGAATTAAGAGTGGTTCTGCCTTATTATGTCTCAAGTTGTTGAAGTTCATAACTTGTACATAGGAAATATCCTATCATATATGTATAGAGCTCATTTTCATTTACTTATAAGTTGGTCTGTTCATTGAGATACTTTATTTAAAGAGTCTCTGACCCTCAGTGGATAAAGAAACACTCATGAGGTGTCTATTCTTCATTTGGCATGCTTTTCTTGTTCCACATGCTAAGATATGGATTTATCAACTACATTGACCATCCGGCAGGAAACTGGCTTTCTGACACTAATCAAGTAGACAGAGTCTGGGAGAATGTGTCTATTATGTTCCTCAGATCCTCAGTGAGTTCAAGGTATTGTAACTCAGTGGTCTGAATGTCAACATTTCAAGCATCCACATTTATTTGTAAAGCTTCTGGTACAGTATGCATCAAAATTTATATTATTATATTAATATTCTAATAAATTTATTTTCATGTCACTTATGCCTATAACACATTTTTGATCATATGTAATTTTTTTCATAATTTGGGGAGAAATCATATTCACAAACATTGCATTGGGATTTAAAAATGTGCTTACAAAAAGAAGCACATATATTAGTCTCTTTTTGCTTTCTCTTCTTTGACCTGAGTAGCTCAGTATATAAATTACTAATAATTTACGGTTAATAATATTCTCACTGGGTTGCTGAAGTAATTTATGCATATGTACTTAACTCCTGTATCATGATGATCAAAGTAAAATTCCCTTAAATTTGTAGTGTGTGGATAAGAGGCACAGTCACTAAGACCTCACATCTTGACACCTCTACACCAATGCTTCTCAACCTTTCTAGTGCTGCAACCCTTTCATATAGTTCCTCATATTGTGGTGACCCCCTACCACAAAATTATTAGTTTCCATTGCATAATTATACTTTTGTTTCTATTATGAATCATAATGCAAATATCTGATATGTAGAATATCTGATATGTGAACCCATAAAAGGGTCACATGATCCTTAACTTGGTCATGACCAAAATATTAAGAACAACTGATTTACATACATAATGGTCCAGTTCAAAATATCAAAATATAAAAGTACTTTAGTATAATGGTTGCTACTTTTTTCTAATTCCTACTTATAAGTCCAGAAATGCAAAACCAGAGTAGGGTAATAAATATCATATTATATATAAATATATATTATATATTATATATAAAGCATATATATATACATGCCTTTGTAATACTTCTCTCTAAGTAATAATGAAATTCTTTATGATACATGTTTAATATTTCATTCTTATTTCTTCCATTATGCAAAATATGAATAAAATGACTAGTGGGTTTTATTCCTTCTTGTTTAGTACAACCAAATTCTCTGATCATTATGCACTGTTCAACATTAGTGTATCCTTTGTTATCTTTACAATATTGATCAAATCAATCAAACTATTGACTAAAATTTTAGCCTAGAAGTATCTCTTTTGTAGAGAACTTGAAGGAAAATATGGTGTGTGAAGATGTATACAGTCATGCCCAAATCCAGAAATCATCTTAACTTTATCTAAAATAAAACTCTTAACATTGATTATTTCATCAGTGCCCTATACATAAATAGAGTCCCCATTTCTGCATGTTCATATCTTTTTTTGCATGTTCATATCTTAATAAAACTTGCAAAGCTTTCTAAATACACATTTAAAATAGCTGTCAGACAGCCTCAATAAATCTATTTAAGTAGCACTCTACAACTACACCAACCTAAGAATTAGAACACAGACACTGTATCTTGCTAGTTATTGCCTTATTTTGATAAGGATTTGTTTTATGCTATTTTGAGAATACTTTTGTATGGTGTGTAGCTTAGAAAAACACATCAAGGGCTTCTATTAAAATAATATATAAATTATGTAAATATCAATATAAAATAATAAACATTCCACCAACAAGTCTTTGAGAATTCACCTTGTAAAATGCATCCAAGAATTCTTGAGCACTTACTTCAAAATTGTAGGGATATTTCATAATATCATCTGTGTGCTCAGTGGAGACACTGTAGGTTATTATGATTCTGCAGAATACTCTCTAGGAATGTTATCTCTTGGTGCTTTTATCTGAATTTATTATGTCTAGCAATATAATACACTAGTCTAGAATGTAAGAGTTAACTACTGTACTTCTGAGATATAAATGTCTCATTGGAGAAATGGCAGTTTCTCCAGATACTATTTTGACATAAAATGGACTCAACTGCTAAGGTCTTCCTAATGGACCTTCTGTCTTAGTGGTCCCCAAATGGTTTTAAGTTGCGGAACAAATCATGCCCAGAGATTTTTTTATATGTCACTGAATTAAGCCAAGATGAAATCTGGAATAAAGGCAGTTGAGGGAAGTGGAACTATGAAGTTCTTCAGATCCTTCCCTTTAACAATCTATTTTCAATGACAACAAACTAGGCTGATCAACTCTTCTCAAACCTAGAACTAGGAGAATTATTACTGATGTCACACTGGAAATAACAGATACTGGCTGCCCCAGGAACAATATAATCCTGATCTAATTAATGTGACAAGAGTCTAGTATGTAAGTTGGAAGATGTTAGCCATTTGTGGATAAATTTTTCAGAGGAAATTCTGAAACTATGGAAAAACATTTTAATGACAGATTTTTAGCTTACTATTATTAACAAATTCATACACATATCAGACAGTAAAGTCATCCAATATTTTATAATTGTTTAGAGTATGTTTGTATCCTGTTAAATGTGCATCTATATGTAAAAATGAGATAAATAAACAGCATGTAGATAGTTCAAATGTCCAGTAACATAAAATCCTATTAATCAAAAATGAATGAGGACATACATATGCTGAGACACAAATGATAAAATGTAATTAATAAATTTCAGAATTAAGTATAATGGAACGTTGGTTAAGTACAGTTTCTAAAATCACTTAGCTAAATACAGCTTTTCATTCTATACATTGAATTCTTATACTCTAGTTTCTAAATGTACCCAGGTGTCTTTTTTATCTACGATGTAAGAACTACTCCTGGTAACACTTTGCATCTACAAATTTTGGCATACTCTTAATTATTGCTGATCTGGAGTTGTACCAGTAATATTTTATTTCTCATCCTGAGAATATTATAAATAAATTTTGCCCACCCAACTAATCTTGTTCACTACATTTTTTTAAGATTTATTTATTTAATGTATATGAGTATATTGTAGCTGTCTTCAGACACACTAGAAGAGAGCATCGGATCCCATTACAGAAGGACGTGAGTCACCATGTGGTTGTTGGGAATTGAACTCAAGACATGTGGAAGAGCAGTCAGTTCTCTTAACTGCAGAACCGTCTCTCCAGCCCTGTTCATTACATTTTTAAGTTTTATATCTTCTGGCATTCTCAGTTAATAGTAAAGAATGGTGAAATGATACCTGAAATTATCTGAGAAGAATTGTCTTAACTCTACATTCCTTGGGATTTCACATTTACATTCCTGTAGGAAATTAATAAGGTTTAACACTACTAACTTTTTAGATAGATGGTATTTAACCTTGCCCTTTCATTTCTCACTGACATTGGTAGTCTGCTTAGGTTCGTTCTCTCTCTCTCTCTCTCTCTCTCTCTCTCTCTCTCTCTCTCTCTCTCTCTCTGTCTGTCTGTCTTCCTCTATCTCTATCTCTCACATGCTGTTGCTCTTGCTCTCCTCTCTGAAATGTGATATGAGGTTTGTTATCACTCAGCATGGACATTTTTAAATTAAACTACACAAAATAATGAATGAACTTTTCAGCAGAGACTCTCAAAATATGCTGTGAACAAAAGTTAATAATGAATTACACATTTTATTCTTGAAATTCCATACATTTTCATGAATGCAGTTTTATAGTTAAATTAATGGTTCTCAAGATTAATGCTCCTTTGAAGTTTTCAAAACAATTGCAGCTCTTCTGCGATTGTACGTGCACCACACTGAAGTGATATTATATTAAACATAACATTTCGTTAAAAGCAATTATATTTAATCTTAAACAAAAATTATTTCTCTGCTCTATTCTCTAATATCAAATATGTGGGTTTCCCATATCAAACCATTCTCCAAGTTACAGTGGACTTCAACTGAGTTCCGTACAACCAAGTTCAATCCAGACACTACACTTGGAGCTGATACCATAAGATTTATTACACGTCAGGCATCAATTGTAAGTAGTGGTTCCCTGTGTGACTGCTGTTTGTGGTTGGTTAAATTGACATTCAATACTCTTATGGCCCCCTTTCAGCTTAAATGATAAGTATATTGTTTTGCTACTGCCAATTATTAAAACTGGAATGAAGGTTCATATCAAAGGAACACAAAATATCTAGAATAAAAGGGAGATAAGAAAAGATCTTCAAGAGATGAAGCAAATGCCCTTGGAGTTGGAATGCACCACCCTCCCAATGTGTATCAGCCTGGAAATTCTCTGCATTCATCGTTTGGGGATTTGATGAGGCTTGCCTTAAATAGACATGGTTGATTAACTCCTAAGCCATGTAATTAGCTCAATTGCCAGCCTCCCATTACTCTCTCCAAAAGTCACGTGAAGCTGCCGCTTCCATCTGTCTCATATTTGGTTTCAATTCTGCCCTCAGATGACACCAGCACCAATGACATCAAGCGATGAACAGTCACCTGTGATAAGGCTGTTTTGTGTCTTATTCTCTGTACTCTTCTCGACACAGATAAAACAATAAACATCTATTATAACTGGCAGCTTTATATGTTATCATCATTTGACTCCTTCCTAATGTTAACTGGCTTGAGTACAGACATGCTGGTTTTGTGGTTTCCCAGGCTACTATTACATTTGGCTTCTAATTTCTAGCTATGCATGAGACTTTGACCTAAACCCAGGAACCTGATTATCTCTTCTATAATATGTCCATGTCATCTGAAATGTAGGTTTGTCTCAGAGATAATAAACAAACAAAATTCCTTTGACTTTCTTAACCCCATCAATAATTGTTAATAGATAATTTCACTGAGCTTATATTTAGATAGCTTCCTGTATATACAGTTAAAACAGAGGTTAAATTTACAATGCTGCACTATATCAATTAATATTGGATTCTTGTAATGAAAACTTTCAATAAATTGAGAAATTTAGAAAATTATTCTTTTGAGAATATAATAATATACTATTATGATATAATGCACTTATAAAATATAAACATTTTTGACTGCAAGAATAGATAAATAAATAAATATGCGAATCAACTGTAACTGAGTTTGAGACCAGGCTGATCTACATAGAGAGTCTCAGGTCAGCCAAGGCTACATGTCAACCACAGCTTGAAAAATCCAAATGTGTATGTATATATATATATATATATATACATATATATATATATATATATAAATGTGTACACACACACACACACACACACACACACACACACACACACACACATTAGCAGAATGGTGGTGGCCAGCACTCAAGGGGCAGAGGCTCTTGGATCTCTAAGTTTAAGACAACTTGGTCTACAAAGTGAGTTTCAGGATGCCTAGGGCTATGTAGTGAAACCTTATTTTAGAAAAGAAGGATGAGGAGAAAAAAGAAAGAAAGAAACAAAGAACAAAGAAACAAAGAAGGAAGGTGAAGGAGAGAGAATTGGGCATTAAAATAAATGACTATAAGAACACATGTTTCATGTATGTTTTACCCTGAGCAATATTTAAGTAGGTGATGCTCTCATTGGATCTCATAGCTCCTTATTCCTCAGTCAGCTAGTCACTTCTCCAACTCCATAAGGCTACATACAATTAACAGATTCCCTGGAGAAAGTGCTATCACATAGAAGTGCCTATTTTCATCTCAGAACCAATGTTTTAAAGAGCCAATTCTCTGCTAGCGATTAGAGAAAATGTACTTTATGTAAAATGCATTTTAAACATTGTTTTTCATAAGAGAGTGAAAGCAAAGGAGGAAAGCTGGTGATTAGCAATTTCCATAAAGACTGAGCCTCTGGATTTTAATCCTTCACTTTACACTCTCATTCTCAAACAGTAGGTTTTTAACTCATAAAGTAGTTTTCATCAACCACAATATTTCAAATCTTCCATTCCCTTATGGTTACTCTTCAAAAGAACATGCTCTTAATCTATGAAGTGGAGTAATTCAGGAGTATTACTTAACCAGGATTCCTTTTAGAAAGTAGCTAACACTTGGAAAATATAGAAAGATTTCTAGAATGTTGTGATGTGGAAATCACACATCTACAAACCAGTTTATACTGGATAAAATAAAAAAAAATATAAAGAAATGGTGAAGAACAAATTCACACTTTGAAGTCAAAAGTAAAATTTGATAGCAAATAGCATGGGTGGTTAACGAAAGTCTCTGATTTATCCACCCAAAAATAATCTGAGAATGGACAAGATTTTAATACTTAGAAATAAGTGCCTGCTATCAAACTTGATGACTTGAGTTGTATCCTCTGAAATCACATAGTAGGTACAGAGTCATGCCATTGCATTTGGATACAAACACACACACACACACACACACACACACACACACACACACACACACAAATGCACACACACACATGTACATGCACGCACGCACACATGCACGCATGTAGGAACACACACACAGACACAGGCACACACAGATTCAACTATATGTGTATCAGAAATATACATATATGAGTAGGAAAATATACATATGTATCATACATAGAATATATATATATATATGTATGAAATATTTTTAAAAGAAATAAGAGGGATAGTGATGAAAACTTAAACTCAGAATAGAAAGGCACATTCCCAGTGAGGCAGAATGGAAAGAATGAACTATTTAAGGGAAATTGAACCATTCTAGGGATAATTGTGATTGTTTTAGCTAAGCTGAGGTTGTAAGAGCAGGAAGTACTCTAGGTAGTACACAGAGAGCAGAGATGTACCTAACATCCTATAGCCCACATCTTCTTGTCTCTCCACTTGCCCAAAATGTTAATAGTGGCAATGTCGAGAGAATCTGCTTTGGATGAAACCCTCTGCCCTATGAAACAATAAACAATACAACAAAACCAAGGAAACATGATATTCTGATACAAAGAGTATCTGAATCGCCTTACATATATATTTGTGCTATTAATTTTCCACTTACTAAATAACATTCTCAATCATGGCCGCATTCACCTGAGATCTTCAGAGGTAAATAAAATTGTTTCATATATGTGTATATATATATATATATATATATATATATATATATATATATATATGTACATTTCAGTTTGAATAAACTGTACATGTACCCTAGGCTAATATAGGCTAATATTCAAAGGCATGGTTTCTAACTAACTATTGTACTGGCAGGTAATTGTGCTATTATGAAAGAACTCCCAAATAGATTAACCCACTGATAAATTTGTAACTAAATAGGCTACTTGGAGATGGGCTCTTTCTGGAGGAACTAGTTTCTTGGAATTTTCTTTATTTGAAAAGTAGATCTTGTCCCTGGATCTTTCTTTTCTTGGTCTTTCTGCTTTCTGGCTTCCAAGAAGTGAGCAGCTTTCAGTCACTATGTTATCCCTTCATGGTATTTTCCTTTCCATAGTCAGAATGCCATGATTACAGTGTTTGAAATCATGGTCCAAAATTTCTAACCTTTATTTTTCCCTCTAGGTATTGTGCCATCATGATGATAATTGACAAATAAAGAAAACAGCTATGAAAGTTAGCCTTTCATTGTATCTGGGCACATGAGTCAAGGTCCATTGCAAATGATCCTAGGAGAACTTTAGGAACTTTAATGAAACATTGAAGGCAGAGCTTAATGGAAGTCTTTGGCAGTTGCTCAGAAGAGAAAAATATTAGTGAGGAACTCAGATAATAAAGACCACACTTGTGACAGTTCAAATGAAAGGAAAACATTCTGCTAGGAGTTGGACTATAGACATTTGTGTTACGTTTTTTGCCAGGAGTCTATCTATAATTTGTTTATGCCCTGATCTTGAGTATGTGTTGGACATAAACTAATTAATCTGGTGGACAAAATTTCAAGGTAGCTGTATTAATGGTATTTTCCTTTCTGTACTAAAACATTTGATAGAAAAAATATTAAAGGGGGATGGCATGTTTCAGATCATTGTTTCACAGGGTAGAGATCATTGCAGTGGTAAAACCATAGCCGAGTTGATGACAGCAATAGTTTGTGGAAAGACTTCTTAAGTCACAGTGAAACAGGAAATAGAAAAATTGGCCAGGAATGTCTTAGTAAATGTTTTATTGCTGTAAACAGAAACCATGACCATGGCAATACTTATCAAAAAAATCATTTAACTGAGGCTTGTTTACAGTTTCAATGGTTTAGTCCATTATCATCTAGGCAGAAAGAATGGTGGTATGCAGGTGGACCTGGTCCTGGAGAAGTACCTGAGAGTTCTACATCTGGGTCCACAGGCAGCAGACAGAGAGATTCTGGGCTTGGACTAGACTTTTTGAAATCTCCAAGTCCACTCCCAGTGACACATTTCTTCTAATAAAACCACAACTCCTAATCAATTCAAATAATGCCTAGTGACCAATCTAAATCTATGAGCCTATAGGAACCGTTTTCATTTTAAAAATCAGAAGAGCTAATTATATTCTTCAAAGTTATGCCATGAGCAGTTATTGCTGGAGCTCAACCCTACTTTTTAGTGATTCCACTAACTGTGATCTTAGAGTTCAAAGCACAGGCTTATGAAGGGGATTTCTGATGCAGGATACAGTGCTATCTACTTCTGCCTTAAAAACTCACATTCATCTCATAATGTAAAGTACATGCAATCCAACTCCAAAAGTCTATTCCCAACGTTGTTCAAAGATTAAAATTTACAGTCTGTGCTGAAGTTCAAAACAATGTCTCAGCTGTGAGCCACAGGAAACAAAAAATAAAATAAACTTATATATTTTATGGCATCATAGAGTAAACTCCAACTGAAAAAGGAAAAGGATAGCAAAATAACAATGAAAAAATCAGCTGGCACAAGAAAGTAATAAAGAACAATAATATTAAATATTATTCAGTCTAGAAGCAGGGGTGCATAGTGTCACCTGAGCTTCAGTAAGGTTAGAAAGTCCAAGTTAGATGGGAATAGAGAATTGCAATGGCCTTTGATGTGGTTAAGCAGAGTGAAAGCCTCACTATTGGTACCGATTTTCTACATTTCTACATTTTTAATCATCATCATGATGACACAATATCTGACGAAAAAGTTTAAGAAAGAAAAATATTGATTTTATATCATAATTTCAGTGTCAAGGCATGACTATATGAACTATGGCAAGAGAGAAGTGCCATAATGAAAAGGCAAAAGGTAATAAACTACTCTAACAGATCTAACAGAAAAGTCCAGGGACAAGATCTACCCTGTAGTATATGGACCCCTCTCTTGAACTAGTCCACTTTGTGCTTCCCACTGATTTTAACAAATATATGGTTCTGGTATTTACAATATTCTAGGTTCTCCACTGTTGCATATATATGTACACATATACATATACACATACATATGCATATTTTCTGCTCATGTGTGTGTGTGTGTGTGTGTGTGTGTGTGTGTGTATACTCACACATATAAATGTTCATACATTTTTTGAGGTACAATATACTTTTACATTCTCCAGGAAAGGAATCTGACACTCCTACATGTGTCATGACCTCAGAGGATTTTTCTTTGAAGGATTAGTTCAAGTCTCTACAGCCCTGACATTCCTGTAGTTTACATGCTCACCGAACAAGAGCAATAAACACTAATTTCTGGTCCCATCTTAAGGTATAGCCAGGCCTTGCACCATGTTCAAGCAAGGAAGCTCCATGATTCTCTTTTGAAATGAAAGATTTCCTTGTTCATGTGCAACATTTTCTCTTGTAACTTGGTAGGAATAGTCCCAGCTTTCCTTTAATAACTGTAATCCAGTCTACATGCTTGCTTTGAAAGCAAAGTTAATGCTCCTTTTCTACTCAAACTTCAAGTTTTTCACATATTTCTGCTCTGCTTTCTTGTTCCTTAATTTCACTATGAATGTGACTTAAATAAGCAAATATAAACATTCTACTACTTGGATAATACAACAACTTAAAATTTTCTCTGTTAAATCAGTCTATTACTTTTGAGTTCAGTTTTACTAAAATTTCAAGTCAGTCAAATCTTTGTCAAGTTATTTTCCTAAATATAATATGATTTCTTCTGTATCTCATAACAGAGGCCCTTTTATCATCCACAACCTTATAAGCACGTTCTTAACTATCCACATTTCCAGAATCAGTTTGATGTTCTTAACTTACATACAATTTTCCCATGACTTAGAACTTAATAGATTCAAAGGGCTTGCTAGAACATGTCTCCAAACTCCTACATACTATTCCCAAAACCTAGTTTCAATGACCCAAAGATAATGTATGTGGTAAGGTATACCACAAATATCACTCATCTTGGGGATCAATTTTCTCTCTTACAAACTTTTGTTTTTATGACCAAAAATACCAAGCAAAGGCAACTTAAAGAAAGAAGTGTCCATTTTGGCTTTAGTTTGGGGTGAAATTTTCATCATAACAGGGATGATATGGTGAGGTTCCTGCCATCAGAACCATATAGTTCATCATCCTCACTTTTTAAGTAGAAACAACTATACTAGATCCAGAAGCAGAACCCTCAAGGTTCTATATCTATATCTAGTAATCAACTTCTGACATCCATGCTCTACTTCTTAATGTCTTCACAGCCTCCAAGTAATTCAGTGTGGTAGGGGGCCAGGACTCAAACACTGCTCAAGAGCAACAAACCATGTTGGCGACTGCGCAGGTTTTGCTAGCTGTTTTTATCCAATTTATAGTGCAGAAGGATTATCAGAACAGAAGGATTTGAAAAAAAAAACTTGCAATTTGTCCAGGAAAAAGTGCATTTAAATATGGGTCTAAGAAAGGTATGGTTACTAAAGAGATTAGCATGTATAAAAAAGCTACGTGCTTTGAATTGGGACAATAATAAAGAGATTTTGAGAGAATATAAGAAATTTACCAGGCTCTGCTCATTGTAGGCTCATGTATCTAAAGGTTTTAAACAATTTGAAATGCTTTGCTTTGAGAAAAGACCTCTAGAGCAGTTGCTCCCTCATCAGGCACTTGGGCAGTGTCAGATGTAGTTCACAGAGGCTAGATGATGCACAGTTCCATCCTTTATTCTGTGCCTCACAGAAACACAGAATCAAGAGTTGTGTCATCAAAGAGAATTCTACCAAGATTCAATGGAAGGGCTTTGTCTGTTATGCCAGAGTATGGCAGGGTCATGCTTGCGGCCACTAAAAGAGCAATACAAAAGCCTGAAAGAACACATCAGACTGGTACAAATTCCAAGAATACAAAGACGTCAGGATCGTTGAACTGTGCCAATTAAACAAGTATAGGCAACCTAGGGTAGACCCTATGTCAGTAGGTCTGAAGAGGTAGAGTTGTGCAATATTTCAGAGAATGACTTCTTCCACACATCCTGAATGCCCCGACATGCAACTAAAGCTCCTACTGTTTATCTGGCTCCATTTAAATTTTTCTTAGTTTCATCCATCCTTTCTAACACCTCCCTCTTCCTTTCAGATTGGAAGTGCTTCCCCTGTGATAATTTACTTTGAAATTATGTTATGTGATTTCCTAATTTTTGTCATGGTTCACAGCAAAGTGATTGCCTTGAGTCTAAAAGGAGACATTGAGTCTGAAATTTGAATGATGATAAAACTAAGACTATAGGACTTTTGAAGATAGAATAAATATATTTTTCATTATGAGACTTCTGAAGGCCTTTTCACTTTGTAATTGATGCATGCTATGCACATATTTATCATGATGCTCCTAAGTTTACATGTGATTTAGTTGATTCTAGATATAGTAAATTTCAGACCACATGAAACTCAAGAAGGATGACCAAAATTAGGATGCTTTACTCCTTCTTTAATAGGGGAACATGAATACCCATAGGAGGGGATAGGGAGGCAAAGTTTAGAACAGAGACTGAAGGAATGCCCACTCAGAACCTGCCCCACATGTGGCCCATACATATACAGCCACCAAACTAGATAAGATGGATGAAGCTAAAAAGTGTAGGCTGACAGAAACCGGCTATAGATCTCTCCTGAGAGACATAGCCAGAATATGGCAAATACATAGGCGAATGCCAGCAGCAAACCACTGAACTGAGAACAGGACCCCTGTTGAAGAAATCAGAGAAAGGATTGAAAGAGCTTGAAGGGGCTTGAGAACCCATATGAACAACAATGCCAACCAACCAGAGCTTCCAGGGACTAAGCCACTACCCAAAGACTATACATGGACTGACCCTGGGCTCCAACCTCATAGGTAGCAATGAATAGTCTAGTAAGAGCACCAGTGGAAGGGGAAGCCCTTGGTCCTGCCAAGGCTGGACCCCCAGTGAACAGAATTCTTGGGGGGAGGGTGGTGTTGGGAGGTGGATGGGGAGGGGAACATCCAGATAGAAGGGGAGGGGGCGGGGTTAAGGGGATGTTGGCCTAGAAACCAGGAAAGGGAATAATATTTGAAATGTAAATAAGAAATACCCAAATTAATAAAGATGGAAAAAAAACAAAACAAAGTTATGGTGAATTTAAAACTAAGGTTAACTATTACAAAACCTAATGAATATTCTTATTTGGGATGTGAATATTTTATATATATAATGTATGTATCATATATTATATACATGTATATAATCAAATATATGTGTGTGTAATCAAATAATCTAATCAAGGTAGTTATTTTTATTTCTTTAAGCACTTATTACTTCTTTAAACTTGAAAATTCTTCCAGCAGAGTGTCTTTGGCTAAGAATTCAGAAAAAGAAAATCTAAGAAACAACTAAATAGGGTTTATAGAGGCTCACAGAGACTGAAGTAACAATAACAGAACATATATGAGTATTAATTATTATGTATATATGTTATGTTTTTTAGCTTAGTGTCTCAGGGGGAGTCCCAACAGTGGAATTAGGGGATTGCCTGGCTCTTTTAACTATTGCCTCTTGTGGGACCCAACCAATCCTTCTGGGTTGCTTTATCCAGCATTGATGTTAGAGGTTGTGCCTTGTTTACTGCATCTCGTCATGCCATGTTCAGTTGATATCCTTGAGAGGTCTGCTCTTTTCTGAATGAAAATGGAGGAATAAATTTGGGGGAGAAAAGAGATGTGTGTTTCTAGGGAGTGGGAGGAGTAAAAACTACAGTAAGGTTATAGTATATTAGAGAATAATACATTAAAAAAGAATTTCTCTTATTTATATTCTCTTCAGTGTGGTCTTGGTGAGCCAACTTTGGTCAGACATTTTTCCTTTTTTTTAATTAAAGAAATTTGAGCTTTCATACCCAAATATCTTTTTAATCATTTTAACCATTCTCCCTGGTACCAAACTCTTCAATGTTCCAATACTCCCTCTTAAATTTATTAGTTCATAATTTCTTGTTTAATTTTTTTACTTGTGTGTACTTATGTGTATATGTATGTACACACCATGTTTGTAGACCTACTGAATCCATTTGGTGTGGTTTATATGTACATGTTCAATGGTGACTCATTGGGATTAGATAAACCATTGGGTGGCTTGTGCCTAGAGAAAAATAGATTCTTGTTCTCTCAGTAGCCACTTTTTATAGATATTCATTTCAGTGGTATCTTATAGTCTTCTGTAATTACATATTTCTACTAACAAAATATATTTAAAATATCCTACTATATTTATATCATGCAGAAATACCAAACATGGCTCAGGATGAGGCAAATAGTGAAGGTTATGTGACCAGTGACTTTCTCAAAACCCAAGAGCTGCATAAGCAATGCTCAGAACAGTACAGACTGACACTTTCATGGGTAAGGTAATATACAAGCTTTGTCCTTACCCAGCACTGTTAAGGCATGCTTACTGAATTCTGTCACTGCATGCTGATGCTCAGAGAGCTCAATTTGCAAGTCCTTTATGTTCATTCTTTAAATGTTTCCTCTTATGAGATAGAATCAATTCTACATTTATGGCATATGGTACAGTTATTAATATTTTGTATTAGTGCCATATTGATGTCCATGCCTCTAATACACCAAGATTCCAAATACATGAGGAAGAATTAAAGTAGTTCCTTCACAAATTAAGAGGTTTACCCTTTGAAGGTTGTTTTAGTTGACTTTTTCTTTGTAGCCTCTGTCCTCCACATCTGTGTATTTCTCATTACGGTATGAAATTCTGAAATGAGCAGAGGGAAAGTATATGTAGCTCCTCTCTCTATAACAGGAGATGCTATGGTCTCATTCATCTCCAATTTTAATAAAGTCTTTCATAAGTATTCATAACAGAAGTCAGTAAACATTTCTAGTTTAGCAGATATTATTGGAAATGGCATGTTTTAATGTTCAAAATACTGCGCACAATTTGGCTAGTTGGCCTATTCCAACATGGTAACTTGAATAGGATGGTGGGTCTCAGTTGGATATTGTCATGGTCCATTATGTTCCGTGTTTTTCCTGTTTTGAACATGCTGACTAATTTATCTGATCTTGGTTGCATGAGAAGTAGAGAAAGATTTAATAATTTCTTGTCTTTTGAGTGAGTGAAACTTATTTGATGAGTATTCTTTAAGTAAAAATTCCAGAAGAATAATAAAATCTTTTAGATGAAGGACTCTTAGATGAAGGACTGTTACTAAGTCAATTCAAGACATTCTTCCCATCATTTAAGGGATAATAGGACTCAAGGTCCATTTTCCCAAACAGGAACTTTGGTTTTGAAAATATGCCCAAATCTTTTTGGTGTCCTACCTGTAGTAATTAATACTTTTGAGCTGAAACTGAAAACAGCTGACACCAAACTTCAGCATTTGGATTCTTGAAGGGCATTCTTGAGAACTTTGTTTAAAAATTCCTATACTTGGGATACCCATGCTACATATGTGTGGCATATATATGCCACAGACACAAAGAAGCTAAACAACAAGGAAGGCCCAAGCAAGACTGCTTGAATTTCACTTAGAAGAGGGTATAAAATAACCATAGGTGGCAGATGGCATGAGGGAACCAGGTGGGAGAGCAGACTAGAGTAGGGCTCAGGATCAGATATGATGAAGACAAGAGGAGAGCTGACTGGGAGAATAAATGGAAATCTGATGTTGGCAAGAATGAAGGCGATGGAGGTAGAACATCTCTAGAATACAGCAGAGACATGAGATGAGGGGGCTTCCAGGAGTCTATGGGGTAACTTTAGCTGAGGCTCCTAGCAATGTGAAAATGGATCCTAAAGTAGCCATTTTTATATAGTCAGTCGGGACTCCTCAGTGGAGGAGTAAGGACACCAGCCTACCCACAAAACTTTCAACCCAAAATTGTTCTATTTCCAAGAAATGTAGAGACAAAATCAGAGCAGAGAGTAAGTGAATGGCCAACCAATAACCGACCCAAATTAAGACCCATCCCAAGGGCAAACACCAATCCCTGACACTATTAATGATATTCTGTTATGCTTGCAGACAGAAGCCTAGCATGATTGTCCTCTGAGAGGCTCAACCCAACAGCAAATGGAAACAAATGCTCAGACCCATGGCCAAAACTGGAAGGATCTCAGCTCTTACAAAATTGGAAGCTCTTACAGAAGAGTTGAGAAAAGGATTGAAGAACATTGTGGGTCTTGGAACTTCACAGGAAGACAAACAGAGTCAACTAACCTGAATCCTTTAGGGTATCTCAGTGACTGAACCAAAGAACATATACAGGCTAGACCTTGCCCCCTGCACATGTGAAGAAGATGTGCAGTTCAGTCTTTATGTTGGTATGCCAAGAACTAGTGTAAGGGCGTCGCTGCCTTTGCATCCTGTTCTCCTAACAGGGTGACCTTGGTTTACAGCAGTGGGAGAGGATGCTACTAACCTGGCGAAAATTGATGTGCCAAAGTTTTGATGCCCAAGGGAGCACTCTACCCCAGAGGAGAAGGGGAGTCTGGATGAATGAAGGGACTGTATGAGGGGATTGGGGGGGTAACAATCAGGATGTAAAATTAATTAATTAATTAACTAATTAATTAATTAATTAACAAAATAAAAATCCTGTTCTTAAAAGCAGCCTCTTTCACTTTGGTGGTTTTTTATTTGTTTGTTTTGTTTTTTTTATCTCTGCTTTTAAAAAACAGATTTTTAAAACGTCATTCAGGTATGCAAAATGAATCTGAATTAATGTGCCAAACCCAAAAGTTTAGTGTCAATCGACAGGCTTCTGATCATCCTTGAAACATACATACCTGTTATTTGCCTGACTGTTGCTAAAAGTTTAATTAGGGAAGAAAGTCCTGTCCTTAATCTGCATGGCACCATTTCAATGACTGGGAAGAATATCTGACTGAATAAAACAAAACAAAACAAAAATACAGACTTAAAAACAGCTCTCACCTCCAAGGGCATAGGAAATAGCTTATTCTGGAGTCCAATAGAAGAAATCATAGCTAAGAACATAGATCTTCAGTAAAAGAGTGAATGAATTCATCAACCAAGGTACTTTTCAAAATCACTGATGGAAATATTAAGTAGGTGCACATCCTAGTTACATTATGTCAAGTTGACACTGGCTGGAGTTATGTAGGAAAGTGAACCTCTAGGGATAGTTTATTTATGATTGGCTTATGAGTAAGTTGGTAGTGTATTTTCTTGAGACATGATTGATTTGGCAGGGCTAAGATCTCTGTGGGTAGTGCAACTCTTGGGCAGTTAATTATCCATGAGTTGTATTAGAAAGCACTGAACAAACAGCCATCAAAAGGAAAAAAGTAAGCAGTGTGGCACATGCTTCAATTCCTAATTCAAGGTTCTTCCTTGGCTACCTCTCATGATGAATGGCTACAGCAGTAAGCTGAAATAAACTCTTCCCCTGTAAGTTACTTTAGTTATGGTCTGTATTACATCAATAGAAACCAAATTAATACAATTAATCAATTGGGGAAATCCAAACTGAGAACTACAAGTAACTTAGCCTATTGTTTGATAAACACTGTGATTCTTTTTTATTTTAATAATATAAATAATATATTCCAGAACGTTTTTGTCTGGTAAAGGCTGTTGGATCTGACATAAAGGTGGTCAAGAAGTGATTATGTAGGGAGATAGTCCAAAATAATCATAATTAGATTCTGAACTTCAAATTTTCTTTTTAATATTAATTAATTCATTTATTTATTAATTTACTTATTTATTTACATCCCGTCTGAGGGCTGGCCCTTAATTGGTCAGTCATTCCTTCAACCATTGCTTTCTCATCGTCTCTGAAGTTATTTTAGACAGGACAAATCTTTGTGGGTGAGCTGGTGTCTTTATCCCACCAATGGAGTTAGCGCCTGGCTACAGGAGGTTGCCTGTTCAGGATCCATTTTCTTACTGTTGGGCATCTAGGCTAAGGTCACCCACATTGAGTCCTGGGAGCCTCCCCATCTCAGGGCTCTGGGACATCCTAAAGATTTTTAGGATGCAACACGCCCAGCAACTGTAGATTTCCATTAATTCTCCTGGCTATCTGGGTTTCTGGCTTGTCCTTCCCCACACCTGTCCCCCACTCCCAATTCTGTTACTGCTACATTATCGCACTTATTTCTCTCTCTCCTTCCGTTTCCTATGACTATTTTGTTCCCTGTTCTAAGTGTTATTCAAGCATCCTCACTTGGCCCTTCATCTTGTTTAATTTCTTTGCATATATCATTGTATTTTGTTCTCCATGGCTAATGTCCACTTATTAGTGAATGCAGGCCATGCATTTACTTTGAGTCTGGGTTATCTTACTTGGGATAATATTTTCTCATTCCACTTAGTTGCCTGAAAGATTCATGATCCCTCATCTCCCCCATTTAATAGTTGAATCATATTCTATTGTGTAAATCACATTTTCTCTTTCCATTCTTCAGTTGAGAGACATCTGGGTTGTTTCCAGTTTCTGGTCATTACAAATAAAGCTGCTATGAACATAGTGGAGCATGAGTCCTTGTGGTATAGTGGAGCACCTTTTGGGGATATGCTCAAGAGTGGTATAGCTAGGTCTTCAGGTAGAATTCTGTCCAATTTTCTAAGAAACTGCCAGATTGATTTCTAGACAGAATTACACAAATTTTCCATCCCACTGCAACTTTATACATTTTACATCATTGATGTTTTGATCACTCAATTAGCTTTTGCAGACACAATTTCTTTCCGTAAATCCTTAATTGTTACCAGCATCCATCCCTCCACATCTTGAATGTGGATCCAATTTGACCAACTGTTTTTATGGGAAGCCTACTGGAGATGACCCCTCAGACCCCACACTTTATAGCTAATTGAACATCTTTATTCCAGCTGGAGGAGACTGCACTCAGGTATTTGGGATTCAGTGATAGCTCCAAGTGTTTAGGGTAAGGGGTTTACAAAGTCAAAAACCGCATCCTGATATCGTTCACAGCAGCTACAGCAACTTCAAGCATTGTACAAACAAGTGGTTTAATAGAAGCTAAGCAACTTGAACACAGATTGCTATGAATAGAATTGAATAATTTTCCAGTGTCTTCTCCATCAAGGATATTAAATTCTATTTAAGCCTGAAATGACCTCAGGAAGAAAGGAAGATAGTAGGACCTCTGAACTGTCTCGCCTTGTCACACTTTGTCATGCTTCTTTCTGTTACCACATGTCCTTACCATGGTAAATTATATTTTTGAACTATGACCCAGAATAAAACAGTTTTGTTAAGATGCTTTTATTATGCCAGATAATTTATTACATCAAGAAGAAAAGGCTAATATCCTAAACTTGCATACCAAATGATGAGCCTTGTTACTGACATGGGCCACTGTTTACTGTAATGAAAATAGATTTTCCTTCTAAATTCCAAATATGTCTTCTAAATGTAACCAACTATGATAATCTTGTATCTTAAGTGGAAAGTTGAGTAAGGGTTTTTCTTGAAAATATGGTGGTCTTTGAGACAATGCCTTGATCCATCCCTCGAAGAATATCAAAACAGTTGGGGCTAGTCATAGTCTTACTAAGAAAACCTATATGAAGTGGAATGTTTCTTAAGTTCTTCACAGGGAATGAAAGTGTATAGTTGATTTTTAAGAGGCTAACAATTGAGTCTCCTGAGAATTTTGGTTTTATTAAACATAACATTGGTTAATTATGTAGGACTATAGTCCTTTAATACAAAGACTCTTTTTGGAAACATTCTATATGAAGAACAGCTTGGCCTGAATACTAATATTTACTTAATCACCACTAACTAATATGGCACTAAACACAGGAAACTTGAAGCAGAGATGATAGGGATGGTGGTCGTTTCCTTAAGTATGGTTACAGAGCCCGGATACTTCAAGGCCATTGCTAGACTAACCCTCCAGAATATTACCAATGGTCTTGTGGGTGAAGATTAACTGTTTTCCATTGGGAAAAGCATATCAATGTGACAGAGCCTCAGGTTTGCTTCAGTATCTACTTCTCCGCTGAGTACTTCCATTTCAATAATGGGAAAGGCAACATGGCAAAAAGGCGGCAACAGATAGATATAAGACTTGATATGCCTATAACAACAGTGGTACTGATTTTAATATCAAACAGCAGATAACATCTTTAATTGGTTTCCTTCTCATGACTACCATCTCCAGAGAAAGAGAAGAGGACTAAAATGCATCAATGTTTGCTCTGCTTGCCTATTATTCTGAAAGAGAACCCCACAGATTCAGCCATGTCTTTCATATCATGGAGTTGAATGGCGGTTACTGTGGTAACAGGATATTTGCCTACTGAAAGGTGATGCTGCAGAGACAACTGGTCCCCTATATGGAGTACTCCCTCATCTTCACTGGAGAAGGTCAGTGTTAGGTGCTAACGGAGGTGGGGCGGGGTGAGGGATTGCAGTAAGAAAAACTTGTTATAGACTGTTTCTAAGACTGAAAAACATCTGGAACTTTCTTGTCTAGTGGAGTGTAATACAACTTACTCATTATTCTTAGCTTTATACTCTGATTATTTGTTCTGTGAGGGTGGCCTCACTGTCAGTAATAATTTTGTTTGAGAAATAGGAATACTGTTTATGTGATTAACAGTCAGCACTATCATTGAGTTTGTGTATTGTTAACTTGAAAACCAAGGGTGACTATAATTTGATGAATCGCTTTACCATTTTCATTATTGCTGATAAGAAGGACTTATGTACATAAGAAACACTACTGAGGTGGAGCCAAGTACATTCAAGGCTCATTTCAGTGCTTTTCTGGACATACCAATTCCTATGTTATCCCACACCTGCTACTGAAAAATCCAAATAGCATTCTTGGTAGAAAGAGAACATCTTGAACATTTTCACTCACAACCTTGCTGAACCTTCATGAGGCTGTTTCAATTTCAGTATAAAAAAGCCTATGTAGAAGGCATAGAGTTATTTGTGATTACAGATAAATGGTAGAGAACCAGAAATGTTAAACATACAGGGCTGTTTGTTCACAGAAAGGCATGGAAAACCTGTTACCTTCACTGAATCTTTCCTCATATCTTATCCTGAGTTTGTTTTTCTCAGTGTATAGAACCCATTTTTATTGAACTTTATAAAATATTCATGTTACAAACTTAAAATTGTCTAAGTGATCCTGCTAAACAGAAACTAATTTAGGTAATTAGTTGTACTGGATGGATTACTTAAGATTCTTTAACCACTAAATTTTAGAAAAGAAAATAATTTATATTTTATTTACTTTCTGTATATATGTTGGTGTGCACATGTGCACATGCCACCATGCAGGTGTGGAGGTAAGAAGACAATTTATTAGAATTTGTTTTCTCCTTCTGTTACACGGGTTCCGGGGTTTGAATTTAGACCATATGAGTCCCAGGGATTGAGCTCTGGTGATCAGACTTAGTGACAAGTACATTTACTCACTGAGTAATATCTCAGACCCTAACATTGCTCCTTATAAAGCATCTCAATATTAAGAGAAAAATCTATTTAAAACTACTCAGAATATGGGAATCATTGAGGTCTCAGATGTTGTGAGTGTTTGCTCTTTTGTAGAGGACTAGCTTTTGATTTCTAGCATCAATCTAGCAGTTTACAATCTTTTGTAACTCCAGCCTTAGAAATTCTGCATGCTCACTGCTCCCAAACCCCTTGGGAGAGAGAGCTCACCTGCCTAGACAGGTGGGCACTCCTGAGACTGCAGAGCGGAAGAGACCACCAACACTGCCCACCCCTGCCCACATCCCTGGCCCAAGAGGAAACTGTATACGGCCTCTGGGTTCCCTTGGATAAGGGCACAGGAGCAGGAAATTCACTGCATCTGAGACACAGCCAGAACCTGAAGGGACCGACCAGATAAACAGTTCTCTGCACCCAAATCCCGTGGGAGGGAGAGCTAAACCTTCAGAGAGACAGACACGCCTGGAAAACCAGAAGAGTCGACACTCAGCCCACATCTCTGACTCCAGAGGAAAACACCAAACGCCATCTGGAACCCTGGTGCACAGAAGCTCCGGGAAGGGCCGCTCAGATCTTCCTGGTTGCTGCCGCCACGGAAAACTCATAAGCAACACCCCACAAGCAAACTTGAGCCTCAGGACCGCAGGTAAGACCAACTTTTCTGGTGCAAGCGACCTGCCTGGGGAACTCAAGACACAGGTCCACAGGAACAGCTGAAGACCTGTAGATAGGAAAAAATACACGCCCGAAAGCAGAACACTCTGTAACCATAACTGGCTGAAAGAAAACAGGAAAATAGGTCTACAGCACTCCTGACACACAGGCTTATAGGACAGTCTAGCCACTGTCAGAAATAGCAGAACAAAGGAACACTAGAGATAATCTGATGGCAAGAGGCAAGCGCAGGAACCCAAGCAACAGAAACCAAGACTACATGGCATCATTGGAGCCCAATTCTCCAACCAAAGCAAACACAGAATATCCAAACACACCAGAAAAGCAAGATCTAGTTTCAAAATCATATTTGATCATGATGCTGGAGGACTTCAAGAAAGACATGAAGAACTCCCTTAGAGAAACACCGGAAAACATAAATAAACAAGTAGAAGCCTACAAAGAGGAATCACAAAAATCCCTGAAAGACTTCCAGGAAAACATAAATAAACAAGTAGGAGCATATACAGAGGAATCACAAAAATCCCTGAAAGAATTTCAGGAAACCACAATCAAACAATTGAAGGAATTAAAAATGGAAATAGAAGCAATCAAGAAAGAAGACATGGAAACAACCCTGGATATAGAAAACCAAAAGAAGAGACAAGGAGCCCTAGATACAAGCATCACCAACAGAATACAAGAGATAGAAGAGAGAATCTCAGGAGCAGAAAATTCCATAGAAATCATCGATTCAATAGTCAAAGATAATGTAAAGCGGAAAAAGCTACAGGTCCAAAACATACAGGAAATCCAGGACTCAATGAGAAGATCAAACCTAAGGATAATAGGTATAGAAGAGAGTGAAGACTCCCAGCTCAAAGGACCAGTAAATATCTTCAACAAAATCATAGAAGAAAACTTCCCTAACCTAAAAAAAGAGATACCCATAGGCATACAAGAAGCCTACAGAACTCCAAATAGATTGGACTAGAAAAAAAAACTCCTCCCGTCACATAATAGTCAAAACACCAAATGACAAAATAAAGAAAGAATATTAAAAGCAGTAAGGGAAAAAAGTCAAGTAACATATAAAGGCAGACCTATCAGAATCACACCAGACTTTTCGCCAGAGACTATGAAAGCCAAAAGATCCTGGACAGATGTCATACAGACCCTAAGAGAACACAAATGCTAGCCCAGGTTACTGTATCCTGCAAAACTCTCAATTAACATAGATGGAGAAACCAAGATATTCCATGACAAAACCAAATTTACACAATATCTTTCTACAAATCCAGCACTACAACGGATAATAAATGGTAAAGCCCAACATAAGGAAGCAAGCTACACCCTAGAAAAAGCAAGAAACTAATCGTCTTGGCAACAAAACAAAGAGAGGAAAAGCACACAAACATAAACTCACATCCAAATATGAATATAACAGGAAGCAATAATCACTATTTCTTAATATCTCTCAACATCAATGGTCTCAACTCCGCAATAAAAAGACATAGATTAACACACTGGATATGCAATGAGGACACTGCATTCTGCTGCCTACAGAAAACACACCTCAGAGACAAAGACAGACACTACCTCAGAATGAAAGACGGGAAATCAACTTTCCAAGCACATAGTCGGAAGAAGCAAGCTGGAGTTGCCATTCTAATATCACATGAAATCAATTTTCAACTAAAAGTCATCAAAAAAGATAAGGAAGGACACTTCATATTCATCAAAGGAAAAATCCACCAAGATGAACTCTCAATCCTAAATATCTATGCCCCAAATACAAGGGCACCTACATAAGTAAAAGAAACCTTACTAAAACTCAAAACACACATTGCACCTCATATAATAATAGTAGGAGATTTCAACACCCCACTCTCATGAACGGACAGATCATGGAAACAGAAATTAAACAGAGACGTAGACAGACTAAGAGAAGTCATGAACCAAATGGACTTAACAGATATTTATAGAACATTCTATCCTAAAGCAAAAGGATATACCTTCTTCTCAGCTCCTCATGGTACTTTCTCCAAAATTGACCATATAATTGGTCAAAAAACGGGCCTCAACAGGTACAGAAAGATAGAAATAATCCCATGCGTGTTATCAGACCACCACGGCTTAAAGCTGCTCTTCAATAAAAATAAGGGAATAACGCCCGCATATATGTGGAAGTTGAACAATGCTCTACTCAACGATAACCTGATCAAGGAAGAAATAAAAAAGAAATTAAAAACTTTTTAGAATTTAATGAAAATGAAGGCACAACATACCCAAACTTATGGGACACAATGAAAGCTGTGCTAAGAGGAAAACTCATAGCTCTGAGTGCCTGCAGAAAGAAACAGGAGAGAGCATATGTCAACAGCTTGACAGCACAACTAAAAGCTCTAGAGCAAAAAGAAGCAAATATACCCAGGAGGAGAAGAAGGCAGGAAATAATCAAACTCAGAGCTGAAATCAGCCAAGTAGAAACAAAAAGGACCATAGAAAGAATCAACAGAACCAAAAGTTGGTTCTTTGAGAAAATCAACAAGATAGATAAACCCTTAGCCAGACTAAGGAGAGGACACAGAGAGTGTGTCCAAATTAACAAAATCAGAAATGAAAAGGGAGACATATTACAGATTCATAGGAAATTCAAAAAAATCATCAGATCTTACTATAAAGGCCTATATTCAACAAAACTTGAAAATCTGCAGGAAATGGACAATTTCCTAGGCAGATACCAAGAACTGAAGTTAAATCAGGAACAGATAAACCAGTTAAACAACCCCATAACTCCTAAGGAAATAGAAGCAGTCATTAAAGTTCTCCCAACCAAAAAGAGCCCAGGTCCAGACGGGTTTAGTGCAGAATTCTATCAGACCTTTATAGAAGACCTCATACCAATAATATCCAAACTATTCCACAAAATTGAAACAGATGGAGCACTACCGAATTCCTTCTATGAAGCCACAATTACTCTTATACCTAAACCACACAAAGACCCAATAAGAAAGAGAACTTCAGACCAATTTCCCTTATGAATATCGACGCAAAAATACTCAACAAAATTCTGGCAAACCGAATCCAAGAGCACATCAAAACAATCATCCACCATGATCAAGTAGGCTTCATCCCAGGCATGCAGGAATGGTTTAATATACGGAAAACCATCAATGTGATCCATTATATAAACAAACTGAAAGAACAAAACCATATGATCATTTCATTAGATGCCGAGAAAGCATTTGAAAAAATTCAATACCCCTTCATGATAAAAGTCCTGGAAAGAATAGGGACTCAAGGCCCATAACTATACATAGTAAAAGCCATATACAGCAAACCAGTTGCTAACATTAAACTAAATGGAGAGAAACTTGAAGCAATCCCACTAAAATCAGGGACGAAACAAGACTGCCCACTCTCTCCCTACTTATTCAATATAGTTCTTGAAGTTCTAGCCAGAGCAATCAGACAACAAAAGGAAATCAAGGAGATTCAGATTGGTAAAGAAGAAGTCAAAATATCACTATTTGCAGATGATATGACAGTATATATAAGTGATCCCAAAAGTTCCACCAAAAAACTACTAAAGATGATAAACAACTTCAGCAAAGTGGCTGGGTATAAAATTAACTCAAATAAATCAGTTGCCTTCCTCTACACAAAAGAGAAACAAGCCGAGAAAGAAATTAGGGAAACGACACCCTTCATAAGAGACCCAAATAATATAAAGTACCACGGTGTGACTTTAACCAAGCAAGTAAAAGATTTGTACAATAAGAACTTCAAGACTTTGAAGAAAGAAATTGAAGAAGACCTCAGAAGATGGAAAGATCTCCCATGCTCATGGATTGGCAGGATTAATATAGTAAAAATGGCCATTTTACCAAAAGCAATCTACAGATTCAATGCAATCCCCATCAAAATACCAATCCAATTCTTCAAAGAGTTAGACAGAACAATTTGCAAATTCATCTGGAATAACAAAAAACCCAGGATAGCTAGAGCTATCCTCAACAATAAAAGGACTTCAGGGGGAATCACTCTTCCTGAACTCAAGCAGTTTTACAGGGCAATAGTGATAAAAAAAAAACTGCATGGTATTGGTACAGAGACAGACAGATAGACCAATGGAACAGAATTGAAGACCCAGAAATGAACCCACACACCACTTGATTTTTGACAAAGGAGCCAAACCATCAAATGGAAAAAGGACAGCATTTTCAGCAAATGGTGCTGGTTCAACTGGAGGTCAACATGTAGAAGAATGCAGATCAATCTATGCTTATCACCCTGTACAAAGCTTAAGTCCAAGTGGATCAAGGACCTCCACATCAAACCAGATACACTCAAACAAATAGAAGAAAAACTAGGGCAGCATCTCGAACACATGGGCACTAGAAAAAATTTCCTGAACAAAACACCAATGGCTTATGCTCTAAGATCAAGAATCAACAAATGGGATCTCATAAAACTGCAAAGCTTCTGTAAGGCAAAGGACACGGTGGTTAGGACAAAATGGCAACCAACAGATTGGGAAAAGATCTTTACCAATCCTACAACAGATAGAGGCCTTATATCCAAAATATACAAAGAACTCAAGAAGTTAGACCTAGGGAGACAAATAACCCTATTAAAAATTGGGGTTCAGAGCTAAACAAAGAATTCACAGCTGAGGGTTGCCGAATGGCTGAGAAGCACCTAAAGGAATGTTTAACATCTTTAGTCATAAGGGAAATGCAAATCAAAACAACCCTGAGATTTCACCTCACACCAGTGAGAATGGCTAAGATCAAAAACTCAGGGGACAGCAGATGCTGGCGAGGATGTGGAGAAAGAGGAACACTCCTCCATTGGTGGGATTGCAGACTGGTACAACAATTCTGGAGGTTCCTCAGAAAATTGGACATTGAACTGCCTGAGGATCCAGCTATACCTCTCTTGGGCATATACCCACAAGATGCCCCAACATATAAAAAAGACACGTGCTCCACTATGTTCATCGCAGCTTTATTTATAATAGCCAGAAGCCGGAAAGAACCCAGATGCCCTTCAACAGAGGAATGGATACAGAAAATGTGGTACATCTATCTACACAATGGAATATTACTCAGCTATCAAAAACAATGCCTTATGAAATTTATAGACAAATGGTTGGAACTGGAAAATATCAACCTGAGTGAGGTAACCCAATCACAGAAAAACACCCATGGTATTCACTCATTGATAAGTGGCTATTAGCCCAAATGCTTGAATTACCCTAGATGCCTAGAACACATGAAACTCAAGACGGATGATCAAAATATGAATGCTTCACTCCTTCTTTAAAAGGGGAACAAGAATACCCTTGGAAGGGAATAGAGAGGCAATGATTAAAACAGAGACAGTTGGAACACCCATTCAGAGCCTGCCCCACATGTGGCCCATACATTTACAGCCACCCAATTAGACAAGATGGATGAAGGAAGGAAGTGCAGGCCGACAGGAGCTGGATGTAGATCTCTCCTGAGAGACACAGCCAGAAGACAGCAAATACAGAGGCAAATGCCCGCAGCAAACCACTGAACTGAGAACAGGACCCTTGTTGAAGGAATCAGAGAAAGAACTGGAAGAGCTTGAAGGGGCTCGAGATCCTTTATGAACAACAATGCCAAGCAACTAGAGCTTCCAGGGACTAAGCCACTACCTAAAGACTATACATGGACTGACCCTGGACTCTGACCTCATAGGTAGCAATGAATATCCTTTTAAGATCACCAATGGAAGGGGGAGCCCCTGGTCCTGCTAAGACTGAACCCCCAGTGAACGTGATTGTTGGGGGGAGGGTGGCAATAGGGGGAGGGTGGGAAGGGGAACACCCATAAAGAAGGGAAGGGGGAGGGATTAGGGGGATGTTTGCCAGGAAACGGGGAAAGGGAATAACATTTGAAATGTAAATAAGAAATACTCATGTTAATAAAAAAAATGAAATAAAGAAATTCTGCATGCTCTTCTGAATTTGGTGGATACATGCCCTCACATGCATATAATGTATATACATATACATCAAAAAATTCAAAACTCAATGAATGAGTTGCTTACCTAAACTATTATTATTTCTGAATATCACTGGGAAATTACTGAGCAATGAAATATATAAATAATATTCCATAGCACAATAATTAAGTAATATAATATGAAAAATAGATTATAACAGTCACAGATGGATGATTCAATATATGAAATCCTTAAATATAAGTAAATCATGCTATTACATCAAAAGTAAAGTTTAAGTGATTAGTTCAAGATACAATCTCTAAAAAGAAAGGTAGGTTTGCTCATCTGTATAGATGCCAAACTGAACACAGCAAGATGATTTCTTTAAAAAGGAGATACAATGTAATATGGTAAGAATAAATCATTAGCTTATAAGTTATTGCATGAAAGTCAGTTTAAGCTAAATAGCTATCACGAAATACAGCTACATGTGAAGTAGAAAGTGACATGAAAGGATATGAAAAGCACTCAAAGCTAAACCTTCTCTTTGGGAAGAAGTCTCAGCACTTTATATCTGAATTATGACATCTAAATTACACCAATCTTTGTGCCATAAGCCAGCCAAAACTTTCATGTCTTATGAATTTCATACAATGATCTCTTTATCTGACCATAAGCATTACAAACAACATATCTTTGAAAGTCAACAATATTTTACAAATGTTTTTGAAAAGTGAAAGGTATGACACTAAGCTTATAGACAGAGTATTTCAAAATGCTATAGTACTTAAAGAAACAACAAAAGTCATTCTCTGGGGGAAAGAAGGAGTCAGGAATACCTAGAAAATAGGGGCTATTCACCCTTGTGTCAAGACCATTCCAGGTATAGGATACAGAACTAGATATCTGATTTGTTGGAGACCAGGACAGGAATTACTGTGTACAATTTAAACACTTAAAAGTCTTATAGAATATTACATATCATGTGCAAGACCCTGGATACTCTTTTCAATACAACCAAAGAAGGAACATTTTCATCTTATTAAAATTGAGCTGTCTTTTCAGTATTATAAACAAAGGGGCTAAAGAATTGGCCGAGTGATTAAGAGCACTGTTAACTCTTGCAGAGGACCCATGTTTGACTACCAGACCTACCTGCAAGGCTCACAACCATCTGTCCCTCCAGTCACAGGGGGTACACAACCTCTTCTGACATCAGCAAGTACCAGGCATATAAGGAGTGAACAAGCATACCTGAAGGTAAAATACTCATACAAATAAATTAAATAAAATAATAAATAAATAAATGGATAAATAGAGATATGATGAGATAAGATTGTGACTTTTGACATGAACTGATTAATAGAAAAATTAACATTAGTAACCACAGAAATAAAAATATTTGGTAGCCCATAAGTAATTGAAGAATCCTGTTTATTTGTTTTTAATAGCCGTACCAGTAATATACATTAACTGGGAACAGAATACTTCTCAATGTTTATTGGGCATCTATTATCTAAAAGTCTCATACTATACAAAATTCTTCCTCCATCAGTGATCTGTGCTATTCTTTTAAATATGGCTGCTGAAGAGTTTGGAGTCTGAGTCAAGTTTCTGTATAAATGTATCTAGTTTAGACTTGTTGCTCTATATATCCTCATATTTTATGTCAATTATATTTATTTTTAAATATGTGTCAGTTTTTCTGTGTTACTATGATAAAATATATCAACTTAGTGTCTTATAAATAGCAGAAATTAATTTCTTGCAGTTTTGAAAATCCAGGGTAAAGGTTATAAAACCAGTATATCCCTTGCCTAGTATGTGTACCATTCTTAGATTCATAGGCAGTTTCCCTACTGTATCCCTCCTATGGTAGGGACTCCATGAGAGGACTCTGAGGCACATTTTATAAGGGCAGAGATCCCTATCCCAAGGTCTTCATTGTCATAACCAATTACCTCTATTAGGCCTACCTTTTATTTACATCATTTTGAATATTAAGTTTTAAAATAAGACTGAGAGTGGGAGAGTGGGGGAGAGGTCAAACATTTATTCATCTGTGTCTAGTCAAGTGAACATGTCCTAAGTTTTCAGATTTAGACTTCAGTTTTGAAATATTTCTTCTGTTTTTCCTTCTTTCTTCATAGAGAAACGATGTTGATATTTACAAAATACAATTATGAAAAGACCAGTTACTCACTAATTTGGCATATGGTTGACTTGAAACAGAAAACATGTGAGTCATAACCGATGACAAAAGAAATCTTACTGGAATTTCTCTTACCTGAATAGAAGAGTGTATTCTGGGTAAAGGGGGTCTAAACTCCTGGCATATTTTTGTTAACATGTGGTAGGATTTTCTGCTTTTTTTAAACTGCCTCTCAGCTTAGTAGTCTACAACTTTGTATACTGTCTTCTGAAATCCTAAATGTTCTTTCCCAATTCACAAACTTTTTAAAGATAAAATAAGATTGTGTTTCATGCATGTGAATTACACTCTCTCTGCTTACTAGTGCTCTCAGTTAGCAGTCCCTTACTTTTACCCTTGCAATCTGTTAGGTGACAAAATATGCTCTTCAAATGGCAAAATAGTTGTTTTTGTCCCAAAATAGCTGGTGCCTGATCTTATCACTGGAAGACCTTTATTGATAAAGAGATTCCAAACCTGTTAATATTGCTTTTATTTCCTCAGATGAAGGAATGAAATGAGAGCCATAATCAAGCTGTAGGAATACAAGACTTGGATTAAGCACAGAACATGTCCTACTTTTTTAAATTATCCTTAGGCCTAGGCCTGGACACATCTAGTATGTGTACAATCTAATCTTCCAAGCTGACTTCATTCCAGGTTCTCTTGGTTTCTGATTTGATTGCTCTGCTTGGTTTTGCAATAACTTTGGCAATGTGTTCTATTCTTTTGGCTCCTTTGCATTCTCTGGCTCCTTCTGTCTTCACCTATATCTAGTTCGCTCTTTTACACTCTTTCTCTTTCCACTGCTTTAAAGTAGCCTCTTTCCTGTACTGTTCTCATGGGAGTTAGGCATACCCTTGTTAGCAAACACATGATTCCACTGGCCTGCCCTCAGCATCTTAGCAATTGCTGTCATGACAAGTATGTGCTCCAGGTGTGTGCTGCATATAAAAGGACCCACCCAGCATTCAGCATCTCTCTCTCTTTCTTTCTCATTTCCCCATAATACCCTATATCTGCTCTCTGCTCTCCTGGCTCTGCTCATGTCTTTCTGCCTGTCTATATGTCTACTTGTCTACCCCTGTCTCTTTCCTAGGCCATCATTTCTCTCCCCTTGCCACAATAAATCTCTTTCATACCAGGTCTGATTCATGGCATAATTACTCAGAGGTACACCTTAGCATTGGCCCTCCAAAGGTACCCATTTGCCACATTATATATTATGACAATTCCGTCTCTGACTCATTCAAATCTTTCTCTGATTCATTACTTTGTCTTCCCCTCTTTTAGACATTACTTTCAAACATGGCTGCTTCCTTCTACAAACTAATCTGAACCTTCACTGTAGGGATTAAAGGTGAAAGGTGTCAGTGTTTGTTTATATTCTAGCTAGATCATACTGTAATCCAGAGTGGGTTTGCATTCTGAACAGGCCATGTAGACTTGAAGGGTCCTTGGATGTGATCCTGTGCCAGAGCAAACACCTTGCTGTATTAACATTTCTCTACAGTAACCTCAGTACTTTTTATAAGCCTCATAGCTCAGGGACTTAATTTATCAAAAGACCAGAGAACCCCCCCCCCTTCCCTTAAAGGCTAATCAGCCCTCAAAAAGGAATGCCCGGTGCCCATTAAGCTAACCTGCTTGCTCCAATCATGAACCCTTTCCTACCCCTGGAAGCCTGATTTCTCCTCTGTGTGTGTGTGTGTGTGTGTGTGTGTGTGTGTGTGTGTGTGTGTGTGTGTACAAAATAAAAGGGCAGTCCAAGCAGTCGGTTCATAATATCTGAATTCCTCTGTAACAACTTCTTTTCTTAACTGGAACTCTATCTACTGTGCATATGTGCATATTGTCATTTTGTGATTTTGTTTCCTATATAGTCTTTGCTAAAGTATTCTTTTTGTATTTACTGGGACCCTTATATAAACAAGTCCTTAACTATATCTATTAAAATGAATAGATGACTAATTTACTATAGGAAAAAGTTATATAAGATAGTGAAAAGATTATATAGATAAAACTTAAATAAAATACCATTACTTTGTTCAGTAGATGGGGCTATCTGAATCAGTAAGTATCCTTGAGACTATCAGAGTAGTACTTCAAAATTTGTGTAAAAAGTACTAAAGAATAAGAAATTAAAGTTACAAACTTAAAACAGAATTATTACGGCTCCTTTTGTAATATAATATATCATAAAGACCAAAATAGGAAAGAAAAATTGGAGCAGGAGGCTCAGTTCACAGTATTCTTCAGGAAGTCATACTTTATTAAGCTAATTGGTTTCTGTTTAGTTCTCCACCTGCCCCCAAGGGCTTTCCTCGCTCTGCACTGTGGGTGTGTCCAAATTTTCCTGGTGGGTGTGAGAACTCTACTCAGCATGAAGTAACTGCTAAGTGAAAGCTGACTTCCTACCTGCCTGGAGCTAGACTACCTTGTAATTGGACTGTAAAAAAAAAAAAAGAAAAAAAAAAGAAAAAAAAGAGTTGTTTAGGTTAGTGAGCCCATAACAGAGTCTCAAGCATTGTATATAGATCTTATCGGTTTACAAAATATGAGTAAGACGCATGAATTAACAGATGCAAATTACCTATGAGATTATTTCTAAGGAACAAATTAAAACACAAAACAGACCTCATCTACCCTTTGAACAATTTATACTTGCTGGTTTGCTAACTCCATTGCAAATACTACTCTAATGATAACATTCATATATATTACATATGCTTATTATATGAACTATGTAATATATTTCATAACTATTTTCTCATTGCTAGTAAACTTACTAAATTTTAAATTGATTTAGTATAGTGTTGAACTTTATGATTAAAAACATTTTGCTACTGAATATTTACTGGTATACCCAAAATATAGTGTCAAATTTGTTTTGCTAATAAGATTTTCTGAAAATATATGTAGAGAGATATAACACAAACTCACTCTAGTTTCTAATGAATATTATAAGGTAGGAGAATCTGATATCTTTCATCAGACAAGATAAAAACCATTGCCAGCTTGTTATAACAAAAGACAAACTGACAAGAATAAAGTATAAGAAATTTATTCATCCAAGTTTTATGAGATGAAGGAGGCTTCAGAAATGAAAGTTTAGAAACTGGAGAAAGCAGTCTATTTTTATGCATAAGTCTGACAAATCTTGCTGTCAAGACATTGGACTAGAGGACTGACTCTGGGTTTTATAAAAGTATAGATGTAGCCACTCACTATTCTGGGAGTCATTCATAGTGATGATCGGTGGAGGTGGAAAAGGAATGAGTTGGGGTATTAACATACCCAGAAAAGGAGGAGAGGATTTTATGACCCATCCTTAGAATAGCAACAGGAATATTTGAGATAGGAGCTAAACACTGGACAAGTAAGGAAAGGACACAAAATTGCACTTCTAAGAACATTTTTGCTGGAGGTCAAAAGACAGTTCTGATTCTGGTTCTTGGCTAAATGTTAACCTCTGCCTAAAGGATATATGAGCTCACCTGACTGACACAGAGGGTGACACCTGGTCAGATGGTTTGGCAAACTAGACTGAGCATCTCATCCTTTTCCTACTACATGCCCCTGACATTCTTCCTATATTGTCAGATATGCTGACAAAATAACTCAGAGAGAAACAACTCAAAGAAGCAAAGTGAAGTAAGTGGGCATGTAACCCAGCTCCTTCAGGGTTAGGTCAAGATTGAAGACTTCTGGAAAGAGCCCTAATGATTGGCACATTATCCCAGGGAATCTTACAGCTATCTTGATTACTTTAATCTCTGTGGTTTTAGATTTAAAGAAGGAGGAGAGAAGTTAGGTAAACAATGTCCCTGGGAACTCCCTGTGGACTCCCTGCTGCTTTCCATTTCTCTGTCTAAGGGATTCAGAAGAAACAAGAGTATGTGATGGAGGTAGGCATAATTTACTGCAAAATAGGGAAATTCTCAAGGGATGAGAGTGGATAAAAGCCAAAGAGACTATTATGTGGGTACAGATTACGTGTCATTTCCTTTAATTTTTACTTTTTATCGGATTTTTTTATTTACATTTTGAAATGTTATCTCCTTTCCTGGTTTCCTGTTCATAAGCCCCCTATACTATTCCCTCCCCATTCCTTTATGAAGGTTCTCACCCACCCCTCCCTACCTCCTACCCTGATATTCCCCTACACTGGGGGGTGGGGAGGTGGATCAGCCTTAGCAAGACCAAGGGCTTCTCCTCCCATTGGAGTCCAACAAAGCCATCCTTTGCTATAGCTGGAGCCATGGGTCAGTCCATGTGTACTCTTTGGATGGTGGTTTAGACACTGGGAGCTCTGGTCGGTTGGTATTATTCTACTTATGAGGTTGCAAAACCAGCCAGCTCCTTCAATCCTTTCTCTAACTCTTCCAATGGGGACTCCATTCAAAGTTCAATCGTTGGCTGCTAGCATTCACCTCTGCATCTGTCATGCTCTGGCAGAGCCTCTCAGGAGACAGCTATATCAGGCTTCTATCAGCATGCACTTCATGGCATCAGCAATATTGTCTGGGTTTGGTGGCTCTATGTATATGGACTAGATCTCCAGGTGGGGAAAGGTCTGAATGGCCATTCCTTCAGTCTCTGCTGAAAACTTTGTCTCCATATCTCCTCCTATGAATATTTTTGTTCCCCCTTTTAGGAAAAACAGAAGTATCCACACTTTGGTCATTCTCCTTGAGCTTCATGTGGAATTTATCTTGGGTAATTCAAGTTTTGGGGCTAATATATATACTTATCAGTGAGTGCATATCATGTGTGTTTTTTGTGATTGAGTTACCCCACTCACGATGATATTTTCTAGTTCCATACATTTGTCTATGAATTTCATGAAGTCATTGTGTTTAATAGCTGAGTAATACTTCATCCTTTAGATGTACCACATTCTCTGTATCCAGTCCTCTGTTGAAGGACATCTGGGTTCTTTCCAGCTTCTGGTTGTTATAAGTAAGGCTACTATGAACATAGTGGAGCATTTGTTCTTATTATACGTTGGAACATCTTTGGGGTATATGCCCAGGAGTGGTGTAGCTGGGTCTTCAGGTAGTACAATGTCCAATATTCTGAGAAACCTCCAAACTGATTTTCAGAGTCGTTGTAACTGCTTGCAATCCTACCAAAAAATAGAAAAGTCTTCCTCCTTCTAAACATCCTCGCCAGCATCAGTTGTCACCTGAGCTTTTGAACTTAGCCATTCTGACTGGTGTGAGGTAGAATCTCAGGGTTGTTTTGATATGTATTACCCTGATACCTAAGGATGCTGAACATTTCTTTAGGTACTTCTCAGCCATTCAATATTCCTCACCTGAGAATTCTTTGTTTAGATCTGTAGACCATTTATTGATAGGTTTATTTGATTCTTTGGATTAACTTCTTGAGTTCTTTGTATATATTGGGTATAAGCCCTCTATCAGATGTAGGATTGATAAAGATCTTTTCCCAATCTGTTCAATGCAGTTTCCTCCTAATGATAGTCTCCTCTGCCTTACAGAAGTTTTGCAATTTTATGAAGACCAATTTGTTGATTCTTAATCTTAGAGCATAAGCCATTGGTGTTCTGTTCAGGAAAAGTTCCCCAGGTCCCATGTGTCAAAAGCTCTTCCCCATTTTTTCTTCTATTGAGTGAATCTGGTATTTTGTGGCAGTCCTTGATTGACTTGGACTTAAGCTTTTTACAGGGCAATAAGAATGGATCAGTTTGCATTCTTTTACATGCTGACCTCTAGTTGAACAAGCACCATTTATAGAAAATATCTTCTTTTTCTGTTTTTATTAACTATATTTCTTTACTTACATTTCAAATGCTATTCCCTTTCTAGGTTTCCTGTCCATAAGCCCCATTCTCTTCCCCTCCCCCATATGGGTATTCCCATCATACATCCCCCTTACTACCCCTCCATGTTCCCCTGCGCTGAGGGTCCAACCTTAGCAGGACCAAGGGCTTCCCTTTCCACTGGTGCCCCATCAAGACTATTCTCTGCTACATATGCAGTTGGAACCCTGGGTCAGTCCAAGTATAGTCTTTTGGTAGTGGTTTAGTCACTGGAAGCACTGGTTCATTGGTATTGTTATTCTTATGGGGTTGCAAGCTCCTTCAACTCTTTCAATCCTTCCTCTAATCCTCCCCCCAAGCAGGTCTTGTTCTCAGTTCAGTGGTTTGGTGCTAGCATTGACCTCTGTATTGGACATGCTCTGAATGTGTCTCTCAGGAGAGATCTACATGGCCCTTTCAACATGCATTTTTTTAGCTTCATCAATCTTATCTAGTTTTGGTGGATATATATATATATATATATATATATATATATATATATATATATATATATATGCCACATATGGGGCAGGCTCTGAATGGCCGTTCCTTCAGTCACTGATCTAAACTTTGCTTCCACACCCCCTTCTATGGATATTTTTCCCCTTTTAAGAAGTAATGTGAGAATCCGCATTTGGTCATCCTTCTTCTTGAGCTTCCTATGGTCTGTGGATTGCATCTTGGGTAATTCGAGTTTATGGGCTAATATCCACTTATCGATGAATGCATAACAACTGTGTTTTTCTGTGATTGGGTTACCTCACTCAGGATGATATTTTCTAGTTCATTCCATTTGCCTATGAATTTCATGAAGTCACTGTTTTTGATAGCTGAGTAGCACTCCATTGTATAGATGTACCACATTTTTTTGAATCCATTCCTCTGCTGAAGGGCATCTGGCGGGTCCCTCAGAGAATAAGTGGTGGGTGGTCTTCCCTCTGCTCTCAAGTGTGTCAGAGCTATTGGAGATTGGCTTTCAGCCTATGTGCTGTCTCTAACTCCTCTGGGACCAAAAGAATCTTTCCTGGGGTCTTTGCCCTATATAGATGATTGAGAGATTTAGGGTTTTACATTTAACAGGACAGGGAAATTGTATGTTCTTGTTCTTTATTAGAAAGCCTTCTGGTAAGAGGGCTCAGATTCAGGGTTGGTGCTCCTGGACCAAGTGTATTTATCATCAAATGACCTTATGAGAAGTATAAGGTATCACTTTTCCTCACGGGACCAGAGTTACAATTAAAGCTATTATTCCCAAGAGCAGTGATTAGGGTTGTACAGCTCCAATTCTTGTTAGTAATAGTCTGATGACTTCTAGACAGGGATATAAACCTAATGGCCTTGCATTTGCTTGTTTGTGTGGATATAATAAAATATCCTGGCAAAAGTCAAATTCCTGGAGAAAGGGATTATTTTTGGCTTATAGTTCCAGAAGATAATGTCTATTATGGCAGGGGAAATGTCGTACACAAGAAAGGCATGGTAGGGGGAACAGAGAGTCTATTGTTGATATTTCATTCTTGCCATGATACAGGATCAAGAAGTGGAACCAGGATATAAAAACTTAACATTCGAGGGCAGCGCAGATCTTCCTGGTTGCTGCCACCGTGGAGAGCTCGTAGGCAGCACCCCACGAGCAAACTTGACCCTCGGGACCACAAGTAAGACCAACTTTTCTGCTGCAAGCGACCTGCCTGGTGAACTCAGGACACACGGAGGCAAAATTCCTCTAGGACCAGGCACTTCCATCATTTAGCGGGGGTGGGGCTGGGGGGGGGGAGGTCCCAAACCAGCGGATCCCTGCCCACAGCAGCTCTCTGCTCCCAAACCCTGTGGGAGAGAGACCTCACTGCCTGGTCAGGTGGGCATTACCTGAGGCTACAGAGACCACCAACACTGCCCACCCCTGCTCACATCCCTGGCCCAAGAGAAAACTGTATACAGCTTCTGGGTCCCCGTAGAGGAGGGCAGAGGAGCAGCAGATCCACTGCATCTGAGACACCACCAGAACAGGAAGGGACCAATCAGATAAACAGTTCTCTGCACCCACATCCCGTGGGAGGGAGAGCTAAATCTTCAGAGAGGCAGACATGCCTGGGAAACCAGAAGAGACTGCACTCTGCACACATCTCTGACACCAGAGGAAAACACCAAACACCATCTGGAACCCTGGTGCACAGATGCTCCCGGAAAGGTCGGCTCAGATCTTCCTGGTTGCTGCCTCCGCGGAGAGCTCCTAGGCAGCACCCCACGAGCAAACTTGAGCCTGGGGACCACAGGTAAGATCAACTTTTCTGCTGCAAGTGACCTGCCTGGTGAACTTAAGACACAGGCCCACAGGAACAGCTGAAGACCTGTAGATAGGAAAAACTACACGCCCGAAAGCAGAACATTCTCAACTCATAACTGGCTGAATGAAAACAGGAAAATAGATCTACAGCACTCCTGACACACAGGCTTATAGGACAGTCTAGCCACTGTCAGAAATAGCAGAACAAAGTAACACTAGAGATAATCTGATGGCGAGAGGCAAGCACAGGAACCCAAGCAACAGAAAGGGAGACTACATGGCATCATCAGAGCCCAATTAACCCACCAAAGCAAACATGGAATATCCAAACACACCAGAAAAGCAAGATCTAGTTTCAAAATCAAATGTGATCATGATGCTGGAGGACTTCAAGAAAGACGTGAAGAACTCCCTTAGAGAACAAGTAGAAGCCTACAGAGAGGAATCACAAAAATCCCTGAAAGAATTTTAGGAAAACATAAATAAACAAGTAGAAGCCCATAGAGGGGAGTCACAAAAATCCCTGAAAGAATTCCAGGAAAACACAATCAAACAGTTGAAGGAATTAAAAATGGAAATAGAAGCAATCAAGAAAGAACACATGGAAACAACCCTGGATATAGAAAACCAAAAGAAGAGACAAGGAGCTGTAGATACAAGCTTCACCAACAGAATACAAGAGATGGAAGAGAGAATCTCAGGAGCAGAAGATTCCATAGAAATCATTGACTCAACTGTCAAAGATAATGTAAAGCAGAAAAAGCTACTGGTCCAGAACATACAGGAAATCCAGGACTCAATGAGATGATCAAACCTAAGGATAATAGGTATAGAAGAGAGTGAAGACTCCCGGCTCAAAGGACCAGTAAATATCTTCAACAAAATCATAGAAGAAAACTTCCCTAACCTAAAAAAAAAGATACCCATAGGCATACAAGAAGCCTACAGAACTCCAAATAGATTGGACCAAAAAGAAACACCTCCCGACACATAATAGTCAAAACAGCAAATGCACAAAATAAAGAAAGAATATTAAAAGCAGTAAGGGAAAAAAGTCAAGTAACATATAAAGGCAGACCTATAAGAATCACACCAGACTTCTCACCAGAGACTATGAAGGCCAGAAGATCCTGGACAGATGTCATACAGACACTAAGAGAACACAAATGCCAGCCCAGGTTACTGTATCCTGCAAAACTCTCAATTAACATAGATGGAGAAACCAAGATATTCCATGACAAAACCAAATTTACACAATATCTTTCTACAAATCCAGCGCTACAAAGGATAATAAATGGTAAAGCCCAACATAAGGAGGCAAGCTATACCCTAGAAGAAGCAAGAAACTAATAGTCTTGGGAACAAAACAAAGAGAAGAAACGCACAAAAACATAACCTCATATCCAAATATGAATATAACAGGAAGCAATAATTAGTATTGCTTAATATCTCTCAACATCAATGGCCTCAACTCCCCAATAAAAAGACATAGATTAACAAACTGCATACGCAACGAGGACCCTACATTCTGTTGCCTACAGGAAACACACCTCAGAGACAAAGACAGACACTACCTCAGAGTGAAAGGCTGGAAAACAACTTTCCGAGCAAATGGTCAGAAGAAGCAAGCTGGAGAAGTCATTCTAATATCAAATAAAATCAATTTTCAAGTAAAATTCATCAAAAAAGATACGGAAGGACATTTCATATTCATCAAAGGAAAAATCCACCAAGATGAATTCCCAATCCTAAATATCTATGCCCCAAATACAAGGGCACCAACATACATAACAGAAACCTTGCTAAAGCTCAAAACACACATTGCACCTAACACAATAATAGTAGGAGATTTCACCACCCCACTCTCATCAATGGACAGATCATGGAAACAGAAATTAAACAAAGACGTAGACAGACTAGGAGAAGTCATGAGCCAAATGGACTTAAGAGATATTTATAGAACATTCTATTCTAAAGCAAAAGGATATAACTTCTTCTCAGCTCCACATGGTACCGAATCCAAGAGCACATCAAAACAATCATCCACCATGATCAAGTAGGCTTCATCCCAGGCATGCAGGGATGGTTTAATATATGGAAAACCATCAACGTGATCCATTATATAAACAAACTGAAAGAACAGAACCACATGATCATTTCAGTAGATGCTGAGAATGCATTTGACAAAATTCAACACCCCTTCATGATAAAAGTCCTGGAAAGAATAGCAATTCAAGGCCCATACCTAAACATAGGAAAAGCCATATACAGCAAAGCAGTTGCTAACATTAAACTAAATGGAGAGAAACTTGAAGCAATCCCACTAAAATCAGGGACTAGACA
Organism: Rattus norvegicus; assembly: GCF_021556685.1. Taxonomy (NCBI): domain Eukaryota; kingdom Metazoa; phylum Chordata; class Mammalia; order Rodentia; family Muridae; genus Rattus; species Rattus norvegicus. The sequence goes on from NC_141535.1 coordinate 127,197,052, forward strand.
AGGCTGCCCACTCTCTCCCTACTTATTCAATATAGTTCTTGAAGTTCTAGCCAGAGCAATCAGACAACAAAAGGAGATCAAGTGGATACAGATCGGAAAAGAAGAGGTCAAAATATCACTATTTGCAGATGATATGATAGTATATTTAAGTGATCCCAAAAGTTCCACCAGAGAACTACTAAAGATGATAAACAACTTCTGCAAAGTGGCTGGGTATAAAATTAACTCAAATAAATCAGTTGCCTTCCTCTATACAAAAGAGAAACAAGCTGAGAAAGAAATTAGGGAAACGACACCCTTCATAATAGACCCAAATAATATAAAGTACCTCGGTGTGACTTTAACCAAGCAAGTAAAAGGTCTGTACAATAAGAACTTCAAGACACTGAGGAAAGAAATTAAAGAAGACCTCAGAAGATGGAAAGATCTCCCATGCTCATGGATTGGCAGGATTAATATAGTAAAAATGGCCATTTTACCAAAAGCAATCTACAGATTCAATGTTCAATGCAATCCCCATCAAAATACCAATCCAATTCTTCAAAGAGTTAGACAGAACAATTTGCAAATTCAACTGGAATAACATAAAACCCAGGATAGCTAAAGCTATCCTCAACAATAAAAGGACTTCAGGGGGAATCACTATCCCTGAACTCAAGCAGTATTACAGAGCAATAGTGATAAAAACTGCATGGTATTGTTACAGAGACAGACAGATAGACCAATGGAATAGAATTGAAGACCCAGAAATGAACCCACACACCTATGGTCACTTGATTTTTGACAAAGGAGCCAAAACCATCCAATGAAAAAAAGATAGCATTTTCAGCAAATGGCGCTGGTTCAACTGGAGGTCAACATGTAGAAGAATACAGATCGATCCATGCTTATCACCCTGTACAAAGCTTAAGTCCAAGTGGATCAAGGACCTCCACATCAAACCAGACACACTCAAACTAATAGAAGAAAAACTAGGGAAGCATCTGGAACACATGAACACTGGAAAAAATTTCCTGAACAAAACACCAATGGCTTATGCTCTAAGATCAAGAATCAACAAATGGGACCTCATAAAACTGCAAAGCTTCTGTAAGGCAAAGGACACTGTGGTTAGGACAAAACGGCAACCAACAGGTTGGGAAAAGATCTTTACCAATCCTACAACAGACAGAGGCCTTATATCCAAAATATACAAAGAACTCAAGAAGTTAGACCGCAGGGAAACAAATAACCCTATTAAAAAATGGGGTTCAGAGCTAAACAAAAAATTCACAGCTGAGGAATGCCGAATGGTTGAGAAACAACTTAAGAACTATTCAACATCTTTAGTCATAAGGGAAATGCAAATCAAAACAACCCTGAGATTTCACCTCACACCAGTGAGAATGGCTAAGATCAAAAACTCAGATGACAGCAGATGCTGGCGAGGATGTGGAGAAAGAGGAACACTCCTCCATTGTTGGTGGGATTGCAGACTGGTAAAACCATTCTGGAAATCAGTCTGGAGGTTCCTCAGAAAATTGGACATTGAACTGCCTGAGGATCCAGCTATATCTCTCTTGGGCATATACCCAAAAGATGCCTCAACATATAAAAGAGACACGTGCTCCACTATGTTCATCGCAGCCTTATTTATAATAGCCAGAAACTGGAAAGAACCCAGATGCCCTTCAACAGAGGAATGGATACAGAAAATGTGGTACATCTACACAATGGAATATTACTCAGCTATCAAAAAAATGAGTTTATGAAATTCGTAGGCAAATGTTCGGAACTGGAAAATATCATCTTGAGTGAGCTAACCCAATCACAGAAAGACATACATGGTATGCCCTCATTGATAAGTGGCTAGTAGCCCAAATATTGAATTGCCCTAGATCCCTAGAACAAGCGAAACTCAACAGGGATGATCAAAATGTGAATGCTTCACTCCTTCTTTAAATGATGAAAAAGAATACCCTTGGCAGGGAAGGGAGAAGCACAGATTAAAACAGAGACTGAAGGAACACCCATTCAGAGCCTGCCCCACATGTGGCCCATACATATACAGCCACCCAATTAGACAAGATTGATGAAGCAAAGAAATGCAGACCGACAGGAGCCGGATGTAGATCGCTCCTGAGAGACACAGCCAGAATACAGCAAATACAGAGGCGAATGCCAGCAGCAAACCACTGAACTGAGAATAGGACGCCCGTTGAAGGAATCAGAGAAAGAACTGAAAGAGCTTGAAGGGGCTCGAGACCACAAAAGTACAACAATGTCAAGCAACCAGAGCTTCCAGGGACTAAGCCACTACCTAACGACTATACATGGACTGACCCTGGACTCTGACCACATAGGCAGCAATGAATATCCTAGTAAGAGCACCAGTGGAAGGGGAAGCCCTGGGTCCTGCTAAGAATGAACCCCCAGTGAACTAGACTATGGGGGGAGGGTGGCAATGGGGGGAGGGTTGTGAGGGGAACACTCATAAGGAAGGGGAGGGGCGAGGGGGATGTTTGCCCGGAAACCGGGAAAGGGAATAACACTTGAAATGTATATAAGAAATACTCAAGTTAATAAAAAAAAATTCTGGCAAACAGAATCCAAGAGCACATCAAAACAATCATCCACCATGATCAAGTAGGCTTCATCCCAGGCATGCATGGATGGTTTAATATATGGAAAAACGTCAACGTGATCCATTATATAAACAAACTGAAAGAACAAAACCACATGATCATTTCATTAGATGCTGAGAAAGCATTTGACAAAATTCACTACCCCTTCATGATAAAAGTCCTGGAAAGAATAGGAATTCATGTCCCATACCTAAACATAGTGAAAGGCATATATAGCAAACCAGTTGCTAACATTAAACTAAATGGAGAGAACTTGAAGCAACCCCACTAAAATCAGGGACTAGACAAGGCTGCCCACTCTCTCCCTACTTATTCAATATAGTTCTTGAAGTTCTAGCCAGAGCAATCAGACAACAAAAGGAGATCAAAGGGATACAGATCGGAAAAGAAGAGGTCAAAATATCACTATTTGCAGATGACATGATAGTATATTTAAGTGATCCCAAAAGTTCCACCAGAGAACTACTAAAGCTGATAAACAACTTCAGCAAAGTGGCTGGGTATAAAATTAACTCAAATAAATCAGTTGCCTTCCTCTATACAAAAGAGAAACAAGCTGAGAAAGAAATTAGGGAAACGACACCCTTCATAATAGACCCAAATAATATAAAGTACCTCGGTGTGACTTTAACCAAGCAAGTAAAAGATCTGTACAATAAGAACTTCAAGACACTGAGGAAAAAATTGAAGAAGACCTCAGAAGATGGAAAGATCTCCCATGCTCATGGATTGGCAGGATTAATATAGTAAAAATGGCCATTTTACCAAAAGCAATCTACAGATTCAATGTTCAATGCAATCCCCATCAAAATACCAATCCAATTCTTCAAAGAGTTAGACAGAACAATTTGCAAATTCAACTGGAATAACAAAAAACCCAGGATAGCTAAAGCTATCCTCAACAATAAAAGGACTTCAGGGGGAATCACTATCCCTGAACTCAAGCAGTATTACAGAGCAATAGTGATAAAAACTGCATGGTATTGTTACAGAGACAGACAGATAGACCAATGGAATAGAATTGAAGACCCAGAAATGAACCCACACACCTATGGTCACTTGATTTTTGACAAAGGAGCCAAAACCATCCAATGAAAAAAAGATAGCATTTTCAGCAAATGGCGCTGGTTCAACTGGAGGTCAACATGTAGAAGAATACAGATCGATCCATGCTTATCACCCTGTACAAAGCTTAAGTCCAAGTGGATCAAGGACCTCCACATCAAACCAGACACACTCAAACTAATAGAAGAAAAACTAGGGAAGCATCTGGAACACATGAACACTGGAAAAAATTTCCTGAACAAAACACCAATGGCTTACGCTCTAAGATCAAGAATCAACAAATGGGACCTCATAAAACTGCAAAGCTTCTGTAAGGCAAAGGACACTGTGGTTAGGACAAAACGGCAACCAACAGGTTGGGAAAAGATCTTTACCAATCCTACAACAGACAGAGGCCTTATATCCAAAATATACAAAGAACTCAAGAAGTTAGACCGCAGGGAAACAAATAACCCTATTAAAAAATGGGGTTCAGAGCTAAACAAAAAATTCACAGCTGAGGAATGCCGAATGGTTGAGAAACAACTTAAGAACTATTCAACATCTTTAGTCATAAGGGAAATGCAAATCAAAACAACCCTGAGATTTCACCTCACACCAGTGAGAATGGCTAAGATCAAAAACTCAGATGACAGCAGATGCTGGCGAGGATGTGGAGAAAGAGGAACACTCCTCCATTGTTGGTGGGATTGCAGACTGGTAAAACCATTCTGGAAATCAGTCTGGAGGTTCCTCAGAAAATTGGACATTGAACTGCCTGAGGATCCAGCTATATCTCTCTTGGGCATATACCCAAAAGATGCCTCAACATATAAAAGAGACACGTGCTCCACTATGTTCATCGCAGCCTTATTTATAATAGCCAGAAACTGGAAAGAACCCAGATGCCCTTCAACAGAGGAATGGATACAGAAAATGTGGTACATCTACACAATGGAATATTACTCAGCTATCAAAAAAATGAGTTTATGAAATTCGTAGGCAAATGTTCGGAACTGGAAAATATCATCTTGAGTGAGCTAACCCAATCACAGAAAGACATACATGGTATGCCCTCATTGATAAGTGGCTAGTAGCCCAAATATTGAATTGCCCTAGATCCCTAGAACAAGCGAAACTCAACAGGGATGATCAAAATGTGAATGCTTCACTCCTTCTTTAAATGATGAAAAAGAATACCCTTGGCAGGGAAGGGAGAAGCACAGATTAAAACAGAGACTGAAGGAACACCCATTCAGAGCCTGCCCCACATGTGGCCCATACATATACAGCCACCCAATTAGACAAGATTGATGAAGCAAAGAAATGCAGACCGACAGGAGCCGGATGTAGATCGCTCCTGAGAGACACAGCCAGAATACAGCAAATACAGAGGCGAATGCCAGCAGCAAACCACTGAACTGAGAATAGGACGCCCGTTGAAGGAATCAGAGAAAGAACTGAAAGAGCTTGAAGGGGCTCGAGACCACAAAAGTACAACAATGTCAAGCAACCAGAGCTTCCAGGGACTAAGCCACTACCTAACGACTATACATGGACTGACCCTGGACTCTGACCACATAGGCAGCAATGAATATCCTAGTAAGAGCACCAGTGGAAGGGGAAGCCCTGGGTCCTGCTAAGAATGAACCCCCAGTGAACTAGACTATGGGGGGAGGGTGGCAATGGGGGGAGGGTTGTGAGGGGAACACTCATAAGGAAGGGGAGGGGCGAGGGGGATATTTGCCCGGAAACCGGGAAAGGGAATAACACTTGAAATGTATATAAGAAATACTCAAGTTAATAAAAAAAAATTCTGGCAAACAGAATCCAAGAGCACATCAAAACAATCATCCACCATGATCAAGTAGGCTTCATCCCAGGCATGCATGGATGGTTTAATATATGGAAAAACGTCAACGTGATCCATTATATAAACAAACTGAAAGAACAAAACCACATGATCATTTCATTAGATGCTGAGAAAGCATTTGACAAAATTCACTACCCCTTCATGATAAAAGTCCTGGAAAGAATAGGAATTCATGTCCCATACCTAAACATAGTGAAAGGCATATATAGCAAACCAGTTGCTAACATTAAACTAAATGGAGAGAACTTGAAGCAACCCCACTAAAATCAGGGACTAGACAAGGCTGCCCACTCTCTCCCTACTTATTCAATATAGTTCTTGAAGTTCTAGCCAGAGCAATCAGACAACAAAAGGAGATCAAAGGGATACAGATCGGAAAAGAAGAGGTCAAAATATCACTATTTGCAGATGACATGATAGTATATTTAAGTGATCCCAAAAGTTCCACCAGAGAACTACTAAAGCTGATAAACAACTTCAGCAAAGTGGCTGGGTATAAAATTAACTCAAATAAATCAGTTGCCTTCCTCTATACAAAAGAGAAACAAGCTGAGAAAGAAATTAGGGAAACGACACCCTTCATAATAGACCCAAATAATATAAAGTACCTCGGTGTGACTTTAACCAAGCAAGTAAAAGATCTGTACAATAAGAACTTCAAGACACTGAGGAAAAAATTGAAGAAGACCTCAGAAGATGGAAAGATCTCCCATGCTCATGGATTGGCAGGATTAATATAGTAAAAATGGCCATTTTACCAAAAGCAATCTACAGATTCAATGCAATCCCCATCAAAATACCAATCCAATTCTTCAAAGAGTTAGACAGAACAATTTGCAAATTCATCTGGAATAACAAAAAACCCAGGATAGCTAAAGCTATCCTCAACAATAAAAGGACTTCAGGGGGAATCACTATCCCTGAACTCAAGCAGTATTACAGAGCAATAGTGACAAAAACTGCATGGTATTGGTACAGGGACAGACAGATAGACCAATGGAATAGAATTGAAGACCCAGAAATGAACCCACACACCTATGGTCACTTGATTTTTGACAAAGGAGCCAAAACCATCCAATGGAAAAAAGATAGCATTTTCAGCAAATGGTGCTGGTTCAACTGGAGGGCAACATGTAGAAGAATGCAGATCGATCCATGCTTATCACCCTGTACAAAGCTTAAGTCCAAGTGGATCAAGGACCTCCACATCAAACCAGACACACTCAAACTAATAGAAGAAAAACTAGGGAAACATCTGGAACACATGGGCACTGGAAAAAATTTCCTGAACAAAACACCAATGGCTTATGCTCTAAGATCAAGAATCGACAAATGGGATCTCATAAAACTGCAAAGCTTCTGTAAGGCAAAGGACACTGTGGTTAGGACAAAACGGCAACCAACAGATTGGGAAAAGATCTTTACCAATCCTACAACAGATAGAGGCCTTATATCCAAAATATACAAAGAACTCAAGAAGTTAGACTGCAGGGAAACAAATAACACTATTAAAAAATGGGGTTCAGATCTAAACAAATAATTCACAGCTGAGGAATGCCGAATGGGTGAGAAACACCTAAAGAAATGTTCAACATCTTTAGTCATAAGGGAAATGCAAATCAAAACAACCCTGAGATTTCACCTCACACCAGTGAGAATGGCTAAGATCAAAAACTCAGGTGACAGCAGATGCTGGCGAGGATGTGGAGAAAGAGGAACACTGCTCCATTGTTGGTGGGATTGCAGACTGGTAAAACCATTCTGGAAATCAGTCTGGAGGTTCCTCAGAAAATTGGACATTGAACTGCCTGAGGATCCAGCTATACCTCTCTTGGGCCATACCCAAAAGATGCCTCAACCTATAAAAGAGACACGTGCTCCACTATGTTCATCGCAGCCTTATTTATAATAGCCAGAAAATGGAAAGAACCCAGATGCCATTCAACAGAGGAATGGATACAGAAAATGTGGTACATCTACACAATGGAATATTACTCAGCTATCAAAAACAACGAGTTTATGAAATTCGTAGGCAAATGGTTGGAACTGGAAAATATCATCCTGAGTGAGCTAACCCAATCACAGAAAGACATACATGGTATGCCCTCATTGATAAGTGGCTATTAGCCCAAATGCTTGAATTACCCTAGATCCCTAGAACAAACGAAACTCAAGACGGATGATCAAAATGTGAATGCTTCACTCCTTCTTTAAATGAGGAAAAAGAATACCCTTTGCAGGGAAGGGAGAGGCAAAGATTAAAACAGAGACTGAAGGAACACCCATTCAGAGCCTGCCCCACATGTGGCCCATACATATACAGCCACCCAATTAGACAAGATGGATGAAGCAAAGAAGTGCAGACCGACAGGAGCCGGATGTAGATCGCTCCTGAGAGACACAGCCAGAATACAGCAAATATAGAGGCAAATGCCAGCAGCAAACCACTGAACTGAGAATAGGTCCCCTATTGAAGGAATCAGAGAAAGAACTGGAAGAGCGTGAAGGGGCTCGAGACCCCAAAAGTACAACAATGCCAAGCAACCAGAGCTTCCAGGGACTAAGCCACTACCTAAAGACTATACATGGACTGACCCTGGACTCTGACCCCATAGTTAGCAATGAATATCCTAGTAAGAGCACCAGTGGAAGGGGAAGCCCTGGGTCCTGCTAAGACTGAACCCCCAGTGAACTAGTCTATGGGGGGAGGGCGGCAATGGGGGGAGAGTTGGGAGGGGAACACCCATAAGTAAGGGGAGGGGGGAGGGGGATGTTTGCCCGGAAACCGGGAAAGGGAATAACACTCGAAATGTATATAAGAAATACTCAAGTTAATAAAAAAAAAAAAAAAGAACTTCAAGACTCTGAAGAAAGAAATTGAAGAATACCTCAGAAGATGGAAAGATCTCCCATGTTCATGGATTGGCAGGATTAATATAGTCAAAATGGCCATTTTACCAAAAGCAATCTACAGATTCAATGCAATGTCCATCAAAATACCAATCCAATTCATCAAAGAGCTAGACAGAACAATTTGCGAATTCATCTGGAATAACAAAAAACCCAGGATAGCTAAAGCTATCCTCAACAATAAAAAGACTCCAGGGGGAATCACTATCCCTGAACTCAAGCAGTATTACAGAGCGATAGTGATAAAAACTGCATGGTATTGGTACAAAGACAGACAGATAGACCAGTGGAACAGAATTGAAGACCCAGAAATGAAGCCACATACCTATGGGCACTTGATTTTGACAAAGGAGCCAAAACCATCAAATGGAAAAAGGACAGCATTTTCAGCAAATGGTGCTGGTTCAACTGGAGGTCAACCTGTAGAATGCAGATCGATCCATGCTTATCACCCTGTATAAAGCTTAGGTCCAAGTGGATCAAGGACCTCCACATCAAACCAGATATACTCAAACTAATAGAAGAAAAAACTACGGAAGCATCTGGAACACATGGGCACTGGAAAAAATTTCCTGAACAAAACACCAATGGCTTATGCTCTAAGATCAAGAATCAACAAATGGGATCTCATAAAACTGCAAAGCTCCTGTAAGGCTAAGGACACTGTGGTTAGGACAAAATGGCAACCAACAGATTGGGAAAAGATTTTTACCAATCCTACAACAGATAGAGGCCTTATATCCAAAATATACAAAGAACTCAAGAAGTTAGACCGCAGGGAGACAAATAACCCTATTAAAAAATGGGGTTCAGATCTAAACAAAGAATTCACAGCTGAGGAATGCCGAATGGCTGAGAAACACCTAAAGAACTGTTCAACATCTTTAGTCATAAGGGAAATGCAAATCAAAACAACCCTGAGATTTCACCTCACACCAGTGAGAATGGCTAAGATCAAAAACTCAGATGACAGTAGATGCTGGCGAGGATGCGGAGAAAGAGGAATACTCCTCCATTGTTGGTGGGATTGCAGACTGGTACAACCATTCTGGAAATCAGTCTGGAGGTTCCTCAGAAAATTGGACATTGAACTGCCTGAGGATCCAGCTATGCCTCTCTTGGGCATATACCCACAAGATGCCCCAACATATAAAAAAGACACATGCTCCACTATGTTCATCGCAGCCTTATTTATAATAGCCAGAAGCTGGAAAGAACCCAGATGCCCTTCAACAGAGGAATGGATACAGAAAATGTGGTCCATCTACACAATGGAATATTACTCAGCTATCAAAAACAATCACAGAAAAACACACATGGTATGCACTCATTGTTAAGTGGCTATTAGCCCAAATGCTTGAATTACCCTAGATGCCTAGAACAAATGAAACTCATGACAGATGATCAAAATCTGAATGCTTCACTCCTTCTTTAAAAGGGGAATAAGATTACCTGTGGCAGGGAATAGAGAGGCAAAGATTAAAACAGACACAGAAGGAACACCCATTCAGAGCGTGCCCCACATGTGGCCCATACATATACAGCCACCCAATTAGACACGATGGATGAAGCAAAGAAGTGCAGGCTGACAGGAGCTTGATGTAGATCGCTCCTGAGAGACACAGCCAGAATACAGCAAATACAGAGGCGAATGGCAGCAGCAAACCACTGAACTGAGAATAGGACCCCCGTTGAAGGAATCAGAGAAAGAACTGGAAGAGCTTGAAGGGGCTCGAGACCCCAAAAGTACAACAATGCCAAGCAACCAGAGCTCCCAGGGACTAAGCCACTACCTAAAGACTATACATGGACTGACCCTGGACTCTGACCTCATAGGTAGCAATGAATATCCTAGTAAGAGCACCAGTGGAAGGGGAAGCCCTGGGTCCTGCTAAGACTGAACCCCCAGTGAACTAGATTGTTGGGGGGAGGGCGGCAATGGGGGGAGGGTGGGAAGGGGAACACCCATAAAGAAGGGGAGGGGGAGGGATTAGGGGGATGTTTGCCCGGAAACCGGGAAAGGGAATAACACTCGAAATGTATATCAGAAATACTCAAGTTAAGAAAACAAAACAAAACTAAACTTAATATTCCACCTCTAATACTTATATCCTCTAGTCACCATTTAACATTCTCATAACTTTCAAAACATTGCCACTGTGGGATAAAATATTTAAACATGTGAGCCTTCAATAGAGTTTATATTCAATCCACAAATGTTCTCTAATCTTGCTAATATTTAATTAGCTATGTGACCTAGGACCAGTCAACATTGTAGTCTAGTTGCAGAAGACAACTTTTTTTAAATAGCTTGTCTGTGCAGAGTTGTGCAGAAGTTTGAAGTAGCAAAGGAAAGAAAACATCAAGAATAGAAAAATGGAAGTGCCAACTTTTCAAACACTGAACATTTACACATCTAATTAAAAGTAAAATAATAGAGAAAGAGATAGATAGATAGATAGACAGACAGACAGATACATAGGTACATAGATACATAGATACATAGATAAATATAAAAGTAATTTTTATTAGCCAGATATAGTTGCCATCTCAGAGGCTTATTGCAGAAGAAGCCTAACCTTTCAAGTTCTTTCTGAACTCTAGTTGGCTGATTCAACTCAGCTGTTCTGGCTAAGAACTACTCTCCAAGTTTTCTGATTCAAAGCAACTTCTCTTGGCTTCTAACTGAATTGTTATTTTAGGCACACACTAACTCTGGCAATTTGTTCTAATCTTCTGGCTCCTTCTCACTCTCTGGCATATTCTGTCTTTACCTGCAACCCTGACTATAAAACTGTCCTAGTAATCTCTCTCTCTCTCTCTCTCTCTCTCTCTCTCTCTCTCTCTCTCTCTCTTTCTCTCTCCTCCCACCTGCTGTCTTAATTCAACTCTTTCTATCATCTGTTCTCTTCAAAGTTGTATGTATCCTATCTCATTTTTTCAAATCTTTCTCTGATACATCACTTTGTCTGCCCCTCAGTTAGATGTCACTTTCAATCAAGGCTACTTCCTTCTACAAACTAACTTTCCTTTCAATGTTAGAGAATAAAGGTATGTACTAAGGGCTTGTCTGCATTCCAGACGGATCACAATCACACAGACCTAGAAGGTCTTTGGTCTTGCCAGAGCAGCAATGGTGCTGGATTTAAACTCGTCTACATAAAGGCTTGCAATAAGGCAACCTTAATGCCCTGTTTCAGATTGAAGAATAATATAGAAAGGAGATTTGACAAAAAGGTTAGAGTGGAGAAGGCAACCCAAAAAGATATCTTTGTTCAGACTCTTCTTGGTCATTTTGTGTTGCATTCATTCTTCTCAGGTATGAAGAAGAATCCTTTATGAAACTATTCACGTACACACACACACACACACACACACATACACACACACATACACACAGACACACACACTCACTCACTCACACACACACACCTCTGTTTTATATATCAACTTCTAATATCCTTAGGAACAGTGTTCACTAATGTTGCCAGGATAGTTGAGTTATCTAAAGTGCTTTCTGCAGGAATACTGTTCACTTCCTTTGATTAGGATTTCTTGTTGGCTAGGAGCTCACTAATAAACTAGACTGGCTGAACAGAAGGCCTATGAATTGTCTCATCTTTGTCTGATTATAGTAGGATCATAAGTATGTGTTTCCATGTCAAGTGTTTTAGTGACAATTTTAGAATCAAACCCAAGTCTTCATGCTTAGAAGGCAATTGTTTTATTGACTGAGTCATCTTTACAGACAATAACTTACATTTCTTCAAACTACATTATTTAGTCATGATTAATTTATGTTTTGATCCTTATTTTCATTGTGACTATTGACTTAAAAATGGAAGAAATTTTATGCAGTTGATTTTTAGATTTCCTAGTTACCTTACTTGATGTTCAAAAAAAAATGTGTTCTATATTTGAGAATGGCAATCAACATGTAGATAGAAGTCTCCTTATAATAGAAACAGATTGTTTGACATTTGGTTGTTCTTCATTTCAATAAAAGTAGTACACGGAAAAAAGTTAAGCTCTGAAAAACAATTTGGCAAGTGTGTTTAACAAAAGTTTATTGTGCTCGTGGTTTTGACCATGCTTAAGTATTAGACAAATAAAGCAAAATTGATGATGGAAATGTCAAGAGGTTATTTTTTTCACTTCACTGGTGATTTTAAAAAGACCAGTTTTCATACCAACACACTGAAAAAGAAACTAATAGTTTCATAAAGTATATTTACTATAAGAAAGATCCACAGGAGCCAAATATTTCTGAAAGTGTGGTTCTAACAACTCTGTACTATTTATTAATAATGTAGCAAGCACATTTTTCTAAGTTCAAACTTTGGGCATACCAAAGAATCTAGAGTTAATACCTATATAAATAAATCATATTCAATACCTTGGTTGAGTTTAAGAAAATTTATTCAGCTGGTTGAAAAATTTTCTGTGGACATTATAGCTCAGGTTTCCAAGCTATAATTACAGATGCCATAATGGATGATAAGAAAATGAACATGATACAGATGTATGGTTCTCCGCAGACCTTCCTTATATACAGAATAGTCACATCAAAAAACTGTAGATAGTGTGCTCTGAAATTGTTCAGTAGAACATCCTTTTCTCTTTTCTTTTACGATACAACCTTATACTGGTTCTAGATAAATGGGACAGTTCAAACACGAAGTCATGTTTTTATAAATGATATGTGATTATTTATTGGGAAAGTAATTTTGGTATGTTAGTCCTTTACTTTCCTGCTGAGAACACATTGATCCAACAGAAACAATATCTTAGCCATACATGTACCATAAAAATTTTAGTATATATGTTTGATAAATAAATATATAAGTAAAATTAGATTTTTTAAAACCCCTAAATATCAGAATTATTATTTTTCAGATAACTGTATAGTACATGGCCAAAGGTGTTTAGCCTCCTCAAAATATGATATGTAAAAACCATTAACAAGATATATCACAAGCATTATTTCAAAATCTTGTACGTGTTTTAAATGTATAGCAATCTCTGAATGAGCTCCATTTGAGTGCTCAGTAGCCACTATGCATCAGCTTGTCTTCTCAACAGCTCCCCACTGCACAGCCAACTTCAAAAAAATCTCCATTTTGGTTAAAGTTATTCAAATTAAACATTTCGTTTCATAGATTGCGTATTTGTGCAGCTGGCCTTGACTCATCCAAACAAACATTAAAAAGTAATTTATTTACTTAAAATTAAAAACAATATGGTATGGTGTGTACATGCCATAACAATCCTGTGGAAGGTGAGTGAACATCTTGAGGGAGTCAATTCTCACTTTCTGTCATGTGGATGCTGGTGACTGAACTCGGGCCAGGAGCCTTGGCAGCAGATTCCTGCATTCACAGATCATTCTCCACGGCCCCCATGTAAGCATTTCAAAAGACAGAATTGCTTCATCTGTTTACAAGAAGATGAGAAGTATGATTTAAGTCCTCTGAACATCATTTATATCAATAGATTATTTTTAATTCTTTACTATTTTATCCAATGTATTTTAGCTAATATAATGTTTAAAATGTATTCATCATCAAATTATTATTTTGTCTTGGATTAAAGTCTTGAAACACACATGTATTGTTGTTTTCCTAAGATTAAGGAATTGAATCCATTACCCTCTAGCAATAAAACTGTTTATTTGACTATTGGATTCTTATTTTGATGCTACTGTTCTGTGATATCTTTTACAATATTCAACATTTTTTTAAGAATTTCACATGAGTACTATATTTATATCATCTCCGTACTATTTTTCCTCCCTCATGCCTTGCATTCCATCTCAAATGTATGGCTTCTTACTCTTTAATGACTATTGGTGTGTGTGTGTGTGTGTGTGTGTGTGTGTGTGTGTGTGTGTGTGTATCAATTGAACTCTTCCAGTGTTACCCATATGTATATGTGTTTAGGGTTAATGCTTGTGATTATATCACCTATCAGAAGCTGGTCCCAGGAGCCGATCCTTCTCAGAAGTCATTAATTGCCTGCAGTACTTCCTCCAGGGGTAATGTCTTGAGATTTGCCTGATCCAAGTTGGCAGGTCAATTGGCATGCCTCATTTACTGACACTACATTACCTTACCTTATCTACCACCACTCACCTTGAGATAATGAGCTGACCCTTTTTGACAAGTGTCTTAAGTTGAGGATAACAGAATTTGTTAGTAGCAAAGTACATAGCAGTCATGGTTAGGCAATATTTGGACAGATGCAAAATAAATACAGGTAGTGAAAACTCTATCCCTCAGAGAAATGTTTGAACAGTAAATGAAGGAAATAGAGAAAGCTCATTTGTAGACCTTGATTACTTTGTATTATTAGCAACCCCTCAAAATAGTTTGCAAACAAAGAAATGAGTTAAGATAAAAGAACAATTTAATAAACAAAAGGAAAGTTGCCATGGCAGAAATATATGTTTATTAATCAACTTACTTGATTTGTAAGTAATGGCTAAAACTTGAAAATTTTGAAGATGTTAAGCCCTTGATCTATTCATTTGCTATCAACATGTTTGTTCATTTTTCCCCAAAGTGCATTTTTTATGCTGTTAACTGTTTTAATTGCTGCTGTAAGTTTCAAATATTGCAATAATGAGCCACAATTATTTGGCAGTTTAAGCATTCTATTTTTTTATTCCAGCAAGCACAAACACTTCTAGCCATAGTTGGAATACATAGGTCAGGAATTGGTATCCTTATTTTGAAAGTGATAATTACTCTTCTCTTTTATCTATTGCCAAAGCAAAATGAAATTCCATTTAGTTTCAGTTGTTGCGAGATAAACACAACTGTGAAAAACTAAAAGAGAATGATATGTCTCGATGATAAAGGTACATAGGAATACTCCAATTAAATGCTGCGTGTGGGAGTGTAAATATGACTGATTACACATATGGATGTAACAACCAGGCTTGTCTCTCTCTATCTTACTGCTGTTGTCTCTGTCACATATATGTCACAATTATCTTAAAATCTACAGTAGAATGGAAAGTTGGCTGCTTAAGGAGTTTTTCCAATTCATCTTGATGTTAATATTTATTAAAATATAAAATGTAACAAGTGGATTTGATTGTGAAGCAATATTATACAAGTTGTTCCACAAATTTTACAATATCATATCACATTTTCTTTATTAATCTATTGATAAGCATCTAGGAGGGTTCAATTTCCTTACTACTGTGAATAGTACAAAATCAAGTGTAGATATGCAAGTGTCTCCATGGTGGAACTTAAGATTTGTTGAGATATACCCAGATGAGGAACAGTGGGTTTTTTTCTTACCTCCATTTTCAACCTTTAGAAATCTCTGTACTGGCTTCCATGGTAACTTTATCAGTCACAGTCTATGAGCAACTGAACCGTATAGACAGATGTAGCAACCAGTCTCATCTGGTGTCTGTTGTAATGGTTTTGCCTCTATCAGATGTATACCTTAGTTACCTGAAAGTCTGTGGTAAAGTAAAATGCTGTTCACTTCAGGAATCTTTCTAAGGCATCTGGCTCTTTAAATTTATGTTAGACACATATGAGACTCCACAGAGAATAAGCTATATCTGGGTAGAATCTTATGGCATAAGAATCATTTTGAATATTGTGTAAACACTAAGGAACAAAAGCCAAATAACAAATCCAGAAAAAATATGGATATGTGTGATACTGAAAAAATTCATTTTTACAATCTATTGATTTTAATATCTTTTTCATGGCTTTGTGTTTTTAACCTAGACAGGAAGTATTCTCCTATACTCTCTACAATATCTTTTGTTCTATTATTTCTTTATTTTTTAGATTATAATATATATCTATCCTTGTTTTCATTCAAATTCACATGTTATTTTTTTCATTATTATTATTACTGCATGTATATATGTATATACATATACTACATATAACCTTCTTAGTCTGTATATTGTTTCTTTTATGTATGTTTTCCAGCCTGACTATTTAGTAGTGGGTAACCAACTGACAGTGTCTCCTAGTAATATCAGAAGTTGTACCCATAAAATTTCAACTTGACTGACTATCTAAACATAAGCTAAACACAAACAACAACTTCTGTGTTTTATACCAATTTATATCTACGGAGAGTTGTTTCAGTTGAAAAACATTATGTATGTATATTTATCAATAAACATAGATGGCTACAGAAGTTTTACCTGTTTTGGCTATCAGGGGAAAATAGTGCCTTATCTCACATGCTTGAGAAGGATTACGTTTAACACTGCACAGTCTGATGGATGTGTAGAACAAATTTGGTGGCTTAAATATGGTTGGCCCATGAAAAGTGGTTCTATTAGAAAATGTGGCCTTAATAGAATAGATGTGATCTTGTAGGAAGTGTTTCTCTGTGTAGACAGGCTTACGGTCTCTTATTCCTCAAGCTCTACCCATTGCAAAAGAGAGCCTCCTCCTGGATGCCTATGGAAAGCAGTCTTCTCTTAGCTATCTTCAGATCAGGATATAGTACTCTTAGGTACTCCTGCACCATGTCTGCCTTCATAATGTGATGTTTCCTGCCATGATGATAATTGACTCAATCTCTGAAACTATAAACCAGCCACAATTAAATATTTTATTTATAAGAATTGCTTAGTCATGGTGTCTTTATAGCAATAAAGACGCAGCTTTTATTCAGAGAGTTTTTATTATGGAACCTTGGGCCAGGGTTTCTTTAGCCTCTACTGAACCTTCCTTACCAGAGACCAGTGTGTTTCCTGCCAAACTTATTTTCCCACTGCAGTTTGATTGTGTTTCTGATCTTTGCCTTAATCCTGGCTTGCCAACTCTCCATCGCTGAGATGAAATTAATGACATGATTGAAATAGATGAAAACTTTCTTTTGACCTAGAATTTTAACCCTGGGTGCTTGGGTTTTTGCTCTCAGTGTGAAATCAAGAAGAACATCATGGCCAGGAGCATGTTGGGAAATATCCCTAACACCTACCTCTTCTTAGTAGGCCTTACCCCATCACTTCCCAGTGGTACCAGTGCCTGGGTACCAAGCCTTTGATGTGTTTGCTTTGGAGTACATTCTAAAACTAAAATATGACATGACCCATCTCCTTTCCTGTGCCATGGATCCATGAAGTTACAAAAACTTTTTCTTTCCAGTTTCCTCACCTGAATAACAAAACTAAAAATTTCTGTTTATGTTTCCATTTGATATCCAATAAATGTTAGAGAGTTCTTCCCTTGGGAAGACTATTTTTCCATGTCTTGGCATTTCTTAGTGGCCTGTAGTTCTTTGTCTACAGTTGAGATTTTTCCCTTCAAAGTGAGTGCATTTTATTTGAGTCATCCTTGTTTCAGAAGCCATGTTAGTGAGATACATATTTAAAAAAATGAAGGCTCTGAATTTGAAAGAGGGCAGCGGGAGTATCTGAGAGGGCTTTGAGGAAGGAAATAGAAAAAAGTGAATGTTGTAATTAAATCGTAGTTTCAAAAAAATTAAAACATTTATTTTTTCAGTTCTTACAAGAAAAGCATTTCATATGTTTAATATACTAACTACTGGAATATATTAGCTATAGTTAGGTTATTGTGACGGAGTTCTAGAAAGTTACAGGTTGCTAGGAATGGGCTGCTTATCTTAGATATTTAAATCAGATCAGGCAAGTGAGAGAGACCTCAGCTTGGAAATTAATAAATAAAAAAAATGTGTAAACCAAAATGTAAATGTTATTTGTGTTGAAATTGTGAAGACCTGTAGAATGTCTTATATTACAAAACAATACATGTACAGTCTCTCAAAAATAAAGTTACTTATGCTGTCACCTATGTTATTATGTATACTATAGTATATGTTATGGAAGACATTAAAAATTCAAGGCTATGTTTTTTCAAAAAAAAAAAAAAAGACCAAGAAAGTGGCTCACAGACACTCCTTACCTTGCTCATTCCTAAGCATTTCTACAGATGTTGAACATTACATATTCCATTATGTTGATTGATTCTAGTCATCTGAAGAATGTTCCTCTCCATAGATGTCAGGACAATGGGTTTTTAAAAAGCTGTTGTTTTGAGTAATGATCATCAAGGGAAAGAAGCTGACATTTCTAGGATAATCTTAGCTTTCTGTAAAGTGTAAGATTAGCTTGTGGTGGTGGAGGAAAATGCATAATAGCAGCAAGTACATGAAGTCTTTGAAACGAAATCTTGCATACAAAATTATAACAAGAAACTCAGAGATCTTTTCAAAGCACTTTATTTGTTTAAAGGAAGGGAAGTTTCCCAAGAGATGATAGTTCTCCAAACACTGTGAAGGTCATCGCAGGAGGGAATGACTCTATCAATTTAGATAAATGTGGCCTCATTCTAATACATTCTTTTTTTTTCTTTTATCTAATCGATATCCTACTACACATCTTACTGTAGTGTGTCAGACAGCAAGGCAAACATGTCACAAAATCGTGAGGCTGTTTCAACTGGCACAAATTGGGGGCAGTTCATCTCGTGGTGGAAAATGCCTTTCCTATTCTTCCATCATTACAGATTATACAAGGCTGATGCTTTTGCTTTAACATTTTAATGTTAATGTTCTCTCCCAATCCACAAGTTGATAAAAGTCTACTGATTTGAGAGTATCTGATTATATTGTAAGAATGAAGGTAGATGAGAATTTGGCAAGAATTTTATATTTTAAATCTAACTACATCAGCTCTTTTTTTAAAAAAATGATGATTTTAATTGTTCCTTTGTTCTTATTCTATGTTTTTCAGTATAAAGAAAAGGAAAATTTTTCCATAAACATGCACTGAATCTCATTAGAACTTAAAATCCCTCTCAATATATAAAAAAAGTACTTAGGTGTCTAAGCTTAAAATGTATTCCACCTTTTTTATAAGAACCTTATACATGAAACATTAATTTCATTATGATTTTTATGAACAAAGAAATTAAATAACTTCCATAGAGCCTCTTATCCATCGAATGTAAAATGAAAGTTACACACCTACTCTCTGTGATTCCAGAGTTTATACCCACGACTCCTCTAATGCTGTTTATTTGCATAAAATGTAAATAATGAGATAAAATCAAACTAGCCATAAACAACAGAAAGTTGTAGGTAAAGGCAGTAAAGATGATGTGCTGATCCATAAAACCTACTTAAAAAATAAAACGTACAAAGTAGAATGGAAAATGCAAAATAAGCACTGAAATAATAAAAATACGGCAACTCATAACAAAAGCATTAAAATTTTATTTGAGTAAGATCACAAAAAAGAAATAGACTGTATTCTAACAATAAAACTTACTGGTAAAAAAACTTTTCTAAAGTAGTAATATGAGGTGTTTGTCTTGAGCCAGTGGTCTAATTCAGAGAAAAAAACTGTCACAATGATCAGGACTTCCTGTCTTCTAAAGCATTCTTCAAATATATATCCAGTGCTTTCTGTGGCATCTGATATATGCACTGGGGACTCAGGAGTGAAAAAGAGACCTGGAACTTTAAACTAGTTTGTGTTGCCCTTGACAGCATCAGATAATAAGCACATTTGTTAAGTAAAACAAAGCAGCTGAGCTACACCCTGGGAGGCAATGAAAGAGAAGCAGAGGTGCTTGCAGATTGCAGTCCTAACTCAGGGCACAGCTACAGAAGTAGCTTATACTTCATGAGAGAACCGGAGAAGCTGATATCGGATATTCGAAGGGATGCATTCACCAGTATAGCTTTTGATGCAAATCTCCAAGCCAGGAAGGTAGCTAGTGTCACAGAGAGCACAGAAGCCAAAGTGACTAAAGCAGAAGAGGCTACATAGGATTTGCAGTAGCTGCTGGAGCAAGAAGTATGACTTAAAACAACAGACACAATTTTTCTTACAGTTCTGGGAGAGGGCATTCTGAGATGGAGTTGTTGGAGCTCAGAAGTCAGAGGTTACTATGGAGATCCCACCTCTGCCTTTTTCTCCCTCACTAGCCATCCCTAGTATATGACATATCACTACATCTCTGTCATCCTTGTAGGTTGATCTGTAGTATGTCTCTCCAACCTCCCTCTACTTATTTCTTGTAGAGTACAGGGTTGTGTATATATCAGAATAAACCAAATCACACATGATCTTAAACTCATAGAATTCTGGAATTTGAGGGAGGCTACTTTGTAAAAGCATATTATAGAGGTTAATTCAGCTAGAATTAAAGTGAATGGGAAGAGAAGGGGATGGTTGAGGAGCGTGGAGGCTGTAGAGATATAATCACTTTAACTTTAATTTTTCTCAGAATGTGATTCCATCAATAACTGATATCATCTGACTAACAGTTTTATAAAATTTTATATATTTTTTGTTATGTGTATAAATGTTTTGCCTGGCTGTAAGTATGTGAACTATGTGTGTGCCGTATCCATAGAATACAGAAGAGAACCTTAGATCCCTTGTGTTCTGCTAACTGGATGCTTGTAAACAAACCAAAGTACCCTGCAAAAGCAGCAAGTACTCTTACCCACTGAGCCATGATCAAACACATTTAAAGACTTCACCTTCCCTTGAGTAAACTCAGGTGCAGGAAAGCAGAGGAACGAGGTGAGTATTAAATATATAGGATATATTTAAATCATATATATATATATACACATACATATACATATATCATGGGAAAATAAAGACTGTAGCTCTGGCTTCTTCAACCTTTTCCATTCATGACTTTTGCTTTGTCTGGGAAAGTTATATGTGACTCTAAGTACACAGGTATGTAAGTCAAATATGTATTGATAATAAATCAAAGAGAATGACTTTAATTATTCTTTCATATATATTTAATTTTAGCATTTATTGAAGGTGAAAACAAATCTTCATGTTGAAAGGTTCAGTTATTTTCCTTTTCATTCTTAATGAATTTCTTTTTCTCTCTAACCTCCTCTTTAATGGGACTGCAGAGAAAGACACTCATGCTATGAAAATCCTGTACAGGGAAACTCTTAGTCTCTCAACCTTCCTGCTTCTGTCTGAGTATGAAGGAAGAGCACTGTATTGTGAACCTTTTGTGATCTTCCAACTTCTCTGGAAATTCTACTCACCTTCTACACTTGTTCCATACCTTAGTCTTCAACGCCCAAACCTACTATTCTCAAGTTTATTCCCTCATTTAGGGTAGCTTTTTTGCGTTAGTTAGTGAGCCAAATAAAAATGTTTGGAGGGAGAGCAGTGCTCCACAGAACAGCTCTTACTCTTGACATCAATTATAACTTTGGAAGGTTCTCAAAACAACCTCACTTTTGATAATTTGCTAGCACTCATAATATTCACTGAAAGCTCTTTTACTTGTCATAATGACATGACAGGCAGAAGATACAAATTAATATCTGCCAAAGAACAGAGCTCCTAGAGTGGAACCCAGGGGACATCAAATATAGAGCTTTCGTCTTCTCTCTGTGAAGCTCGAGGGTGTTATTATCCTGTTGTGTATGGTAGTAGATGTGGAATATTGGCAGCCACAGGAGATCAATGAGCTCTGGCATTCGGTTGTTACTTGGGTTTCAGTTTATAAGCTCAATTGACAGCTAGCATACATCCTTGTTTCTGTGTTGACTGATGTTGGGTCAATCCAAGTCTTTGGCTTAAGTCACATTGCTTATCTTTCTAGCATAGACAATTTCACTCTAAATAGCATTGTTAGCCTGTACTGTGTGCATCAAGGTATGAAGACATAAATTTAACAGAAAAAAATTTCCAAAGACCCAGACATTACTGACCCCAATATAAGACTATGGATCAAACAGTTTCTCTGGGCAAGGCTAGATATCTTTCCTTGTTTTAATTTTTGTATAGTGTGTATGTGTACGCATGCATGGGAGCAGGTGCACATGCATTTACATATGCATTAAGCATGTGTGCACACATGTCACAGAGCTAACCTAGACAGTTGAAATTATAAGTGAGCCCCTGTTTCTTCCACCCATCTGTATGTGGGTTCTGGGAATCCAAATACAGGTCTTCTTGCCTGATAAAAAGTATATTAACTGTTGAGTCATTTCTTCAGCTCCACAGTTAAATTTCCTGATTTACTACCCTATAGTAACATCTTGGGCATGTTCTTGAGAGACAAAATGTGAAAAAAAATCATTACACAGCATAATGACAGCTAATAAAACATAGTAACACATTCCATACTTCCAATGCACACAGTCCAGAACAACATATATTTTCTCCCAGGAGAAGTAAACTCATCTTTTAATTATGTGTTAAAAATTCTGATCCCATCCTGACTCTTGATTAATTATGGATGACCCTCTTTTAGTCTCTGATGACTTTAGGATTTCCTCTGACTCCTTAGCTCTTGTTTAAAGATTATGATCCTTGGATATAATCTTGCCTCATTATGCTAGAATTTAGTTGGCCTTTTTAATTGGAACTTTATTTTTTTTATGTTCTGAAAAGCTTGATTATATTATTTCTCTTGCAAACCTGTTTCTTATTTTCTTATTCTGGAATTCTAATTATTCAGCAAATAAATGTAAGATTGGCCCTCATACTGTCTTTTCGCACTATAATTGCTACTGTAACAGTTTTGATGGAAGAGTATTTTCTTCTTGTTCAGAACATTGGTTTCATAGCAACCTGTGTTTGTTTGACCATCTCAATAATTGAAGGTATGGTATTCATTGTTGGTTGATGTTAATTCATTATGTTCTTAGGACAAATGCAACTTGTTTTCCTTAGTTGGACAGTTTTACATCATATTAATACTTATTAGTTAGACATAAAAATAAATAATTTTTAAAGGTCTGTGTGAATTTATAGTCTTTGAAGTTTTCTCGATCTTCCTGCAAGGACAACCAGAGAGGAAGCTTATGTTTTATTAGGAAATTGTCATTGTCTGTTTTTCCTCAGATTTCAGCAGGTTGTTGCAAAGGTGGAAAAAATCTACAACCTACCACACTAAAGCACTTACCCTTCACATCAGGAGGAGGGGACACATGCCCGAAGAAATAAGCCATGTTCAGCATGCACATTTCAATATTTTTGGATAAAGACTATTTGTGTCAACCTCAGTAATATGGAACATTGACTAGATCAGAGACTGTGCTTCCTCAGGTTCTAGTCTCTTCTCAGCCCAGCAGAGGAAGTATGAGGACTCTTACCCACATTCACTTTCCAGTAATTGTTTTATAAGCAATTCCAGTTGCACTTGAATTTTTCTATGATTTTTTTTAGGGCAAACAACTTGTCTATTTCACTATCTCTGCTATAGGCTTATGTTTTCGGTTATCTGATTTAACCAGTCTAATTTTCCATAAACCTCCATATATAATCTTAGTGGTTTAACAGCTCTTAAGTTCTTACTTATGATGTACTATGATCTTCCTTTTTCTTTCTGATTTTTGCTTTTTATTTCAATGTTTTTTTCCTTCCAATATTTGTAGCATTATGTCAGAATCTGTAGAAACCTGTGACTTTAACTACCAATGTGAGGACAGAAGTGTAGATCAACGCCTGATTAATAAAATAGTAACTGATCGACTAAATCTTAAACAGTGCCTTATGACCTCTATTTTTTGTTTTCTTTTTGTTTTTGTTTGTTTGTTTTGTTGTTTTCGGTAGTCAAAGTAGATTAATAAGTCAAACTGAAACATTAACACAAAATCACATTACCTACTTCAGGTAAATTACTATTGAAACTATTTAGAAGTCAGGACTCAACAATAAATGCTTAAACCATCAAGCAATCGGCCAATTCAGTAGCACTGCATTTATCCCAGCACCCAGAGGACACAGGCATATCAGTGTGAGCTTAAGTCAGTATAAACTATACAGAGAGTTCCAGGACAGCAGGGCT
The DNA here is from genome assembly GCF_021556685.1 of Rattus norvegicus. NCBI lineage: Eukaryota > Metazoa > Chordata > Mammalia > Rodentia > Muridae > Rattus > Rattus norvegicus. The sequence goes on from NC_141535.1 coordinate 127,221,306, forward strand.
ACTTAGAAAGATGCAATATCCCTTATCAGTGAGTGCATGTCCTGTGTGTGTGTGGTTTTTTTTTTTTTGTGATTGGGTTACCTCACTCAGGATGATATTTTCTAGTTCTATACATTTGCCTATGGATTTCATGAAGTCATTGTTTTTAATAGGTGAGTAGTACTCCATTGTGTAACTGTACTCCACATATACATACAGTCACCAAACCCAGACAATATTGCTGACGCCAAGAAGTGCATGCTGACAGGAGCCTGACATAGCTGTCTACTAAGAGGCTCTGCCAGAGCAAGACAAATAGAGAGGAGAATGCTGGTAGCCAGCCATTGGTAGAGTTAGAGAAAGGATTTAAACAGCTCTATAAGAACAATACCAACCAACCAGAGATCCCAGTGACTAAACCAGTACCCAAAGAGTACACATGGACTGACCCATGGTTCCAGCTATATATGTAGTAGAGGATAGTCTTGTTGGGCACCAATGGGAAGAGAAGCTCTTGGTCCTGCCAAGGCTGGACCCTCCAGTGTAAGGTAATGTCAGGGCAGGGAGGATGGAAGGGGTGGGTGGTTGGGTGGACGAACATCCTCATAAAAGGGGGATGAGGGATGGGATAAGGGGTTTATCAACAGGAAACCGGAAAAAGGGACAACATTTGAAATGAAAATAAAAAAATATCCAAAATTATAAAAGAAAAGATGCTCTATCTAAATCATCAACAAACAACAACAACAAAAATCCAAAACAAAACAAAACAAAAATCACTGTCCTCTCCCCCATGCAAAATACCAATCCCCACAAAAATATGCGGGAGTCTTGGTAGAAATTAAGTTAAAGAGTTTTGGCTCCCAGCACTTTGTAAATCAAATGTGATGGTGAATACCTCTAATCTCACCACAGGGAAGGTGGAGGCAAGAGGAAAGTAAGTTCAAGGTTAAATTCAGCTACATAGAAAGTTTAAGACTAGTCTGATGTCTGAGAACCTTTCTCCAAAAGTAAAGATGAAATAGAAAGTAAGGATAAAAGGAAGAAAGAAGGAAGGAAGGAAGGAAGGAAGGAAGGAAGGAAGGTTATAACCAGGATGCCTATGTTACTCCTAATGAATTAGATGTTAAAGTCAATGTATTTATTTCTTATTGTGTTCGTAAAACTGATACAAATGTCTGACAGTGATTAACTGTTGTTGTAAATTATTCAAATGTATTGAATGCTGCTACTTTAAAAATACATATGTTCAAAAATATATACACATTTTTTACAAATAATCATAGGAAATGAAAGGGTGTGTGTTTGTGAAGAAACAGAAAGAGAGGTCAAGGGAGAGGGGAGAGACAGAGTGGGAGAGGGCCAGAGATAGGGAAGAGAGAGAGAGAGAGAGAGAGAGAGAGAGAGAGAGAGAGAGAGAGAGGTGTCAAAAACTTTTAAGGCCACAGTCAAAATGTATGTATGTATGTATGTATGTATGTATGTATGTATGTATGCATGTATGTATGTATGTATGTATGTATGTTTGTATTTATGTATGTATGTGTGTATGTATTTTACACTCCAGATTTTATTCCTCTCCTGGTCCATCCCCCCTGAGGTTTCCACACCCCATACCTCCTCTGTCATCCCAGTGATCCTCTCACTCCCCCACACCCCCACCACTGTCTCCACAAGGATGTCCCGACTCCACCCACCCCACCAGACCTCTAAACTTCCTGGGGCCACCAGTCTCTTAAGGGTTAGGTGCATCTTCTCTGACTGAACCCTGACCGCTGAGTGCTCTGTTTTGTTTGTATTGGGGCCTCATTTCAGCTGCAGAATGTTGCCTGGTTGGTGATCCAGTGTCTGAAAGATCTTCGGGGTCCAGGTGAATTGAGACTGCTGGTCCTTCTATAGGGTTGCCCTCCTCCTCGGCTTCCTCCAGTTTTTCCCCAATTCAACCAGAGGGGTCAGCAACTTCTGTTCCTTCTGTTCATTGGTTGGGTGCACATATCTGCATCTCACTCTTTCAGCTGCTTGTTCAGTCTTTGGGAGGGCAGTCATGAAAGGTCCATTTTTTTTTTAATGCACCATAGCCTCAGTAATGGTTTCAGGTCTTTGAGCCTCCCCTTTAGCTGGATCCCACTTTGGGCCTGTCGCTGGACCTTCTTTTCCTCAGGCTCTTCTCCATTTCCATCCCTGCATTTCTTTCAGACTGGAAGAATTATGGATTCTGAATTTCAGAGCTTTGACTGTGGGATAGCAACCCCATACCTGACTTAATGTCCTGTCTTTCTGCTGGTGGTAGGTTCAATAAGTTTCCTCTCCCCACTATAGGGCATTTCAACTAGGGCTCCCCTCTTGAGTCCCAAGGATCTCCCATTTCCCAGGTTTCTGGAGTCCTACAACCTCCTTTCTCGGGAGGTTGCCTGTTTTCATTCTTTCTGCTGGCCCTCAAGGCTTTAGTCCTTTTCCCTCACTCGGTACCAGATCATGTTCCCTTCTTCCCCTACCTCCATCCCCTTTCCCTCCTCTTTCTCTCCCTCCTTCCCACCTTGTGGTTGTTTTCTTCTCCCTTCCAAGTGGGACTGAAGTGTCTTCACTTGGGCACTTCAGCTTGTTGACATTTTAGAGTTCTGTTTCTTGGGTATTCAGTACTTTTTTTTCTTTTTACTAATATCCACTTATTAGTGAAACCACACCATATATTTCCTTTTAGGTGTGTTACCTCACTCTGGATGATATTTTCTATTTCCATTCATTTGCCTGCAAAACTCAGGATGTCCTCGTTCTTATTATCTGAATAATATTCCATTGTGTAAATGAACCACATTTTCTGTATCCATTCTTCTGTCATTGGACATCTGTGTTGTTTCTAGCTTCTGGCTATCACAAATGAGGCTGCTATGAACATAGTGAGGAATAGTGATAAAATCTGCATGGTATGGGTACAGAGACAGACAGGTTGATCAATGGAATAGGATTGAAGACCCAGAAATAAAACCAACACTTGATCTTTGACAAAGAAGTCAAAAATATATAATGGAAAATAGAAGGCATCATTAATAATTGGTGCTGGTTTAACTGGCTGTCTGTAGGTAGAAAAATGAAAAAGACCCATATTTGTCACCATGCACAAAGTTCAAATCCAACAAGGACCTCAACATAAAAGCAGATACACTGAATCTAATAGAAGAGAAAGTAGGAAAGAGCCTTGAACTCATTGGCACAGGCAGAAATTTCCTAAACAGAAATTCAATGGATCACACCTTAAGATCAAGAATTGATAAATGGGACCTCCTGAAACTGGAAAGTTTCTATAAGGCAAAGTACATAGTCAGTAAGACAAATTGGCATCCTACAGATTGGGAAAAAAATCTTCCCTAACCCCACATCCAAAAGAGGGCTAATATCCAAAATACATAAAGAACTCAAGAAGCTAACCTCCAAAACACCAAACAACCCAATCAAAAAATGGGGTATAGAACTAAACCAAGAATTCACAACAGAAGAATCTTGAATGTCTGAGAAGCACCTAAAAAATGTTCAAAGTCCTTAGTGATCAGAGAAATGCAAATCAGAAGGACCCAAAGATTCTACCTTATTTCAGTCAGAATGGCTAAGATCAAAACCTCAGGTGACAACACATGTTGGCGAGGATGTAGAGAAAGTAAAACACTCCTCCATTGATACTGGGATTGCAAACTGGTATAACCACTCTGGAAATCGATTTGGAGGTTGCTGAGAAAATTGGTAATAGATTTACCTAAAGACCCAGAAATACCACTTTTGGGAATAGACCCAAAAGATGCTGCACGTGCCACAGTGACGCATGTTCCACTATGTTCATAGTAGCCTTATTTGTGATAGTCGGAATTGTCTTTTTTATATGGCTATCAAATTGTATGTCCTGTCACTGTGTTTTACCTCTTGAGCTCATTGGTTCAATAAACAATAAAAACTTTTTTGGTCTTTGATCATGTATTGAGAACTTAGTGTGTATCTGTAGGCTGAGACCTGACTTGACTTTAGTGACTACAATCCTTGTAAAAACACACCATATTTTTTTGAGTCTTTTTCTCTCCTCTTTGCATACCTTTTCCTGTACTTAAGTCCCTTTAGTGAGGAATGGACTCATCTACTAGCCACACTACCATGTTTTCTGAAAGACACCTGCAGCAGAGCATACTTTAACAAAGCTTGTGCTTCTCTGTGTTGAATAAGTCTGGAAGTGCAGACTTCCTCTTTGACCATAAGGGAGTAGCAAATTTCCAGTTCTCAGAAGTTAGGGAAGCAAATCTGAAAATTACCTAATTGCTTTATTATTGCTGGGAATTTCAATGCATTTATCCATGAAAGATTCCAAAATCTATTCATAATTTAATGTACAGAAATAAATGAATTATTCCACTTTTATTTGGCATAGAATGAAAAAGCATTTGTTACCCTAAACTTGGGAGTTCAGTTTCTTGTCCTATTATTTTAGTTACAATCATTAAATATATGACTGCAAACTGACTATTAGATTATCATTTATCAGATCATTTCTGATTCACATTCCATCCAGAAAATATGAACACTGGATGGGAGTCTGTCCTCAATGAAAGATGTTTCACAAGGGTGTGGGGTCAAAAAGGTACATCAGAGTGAAAAGAGAACATGTTATTTTCCTTACCCATTCATTTACATAAGTCTCCTGGATAGGTTATAGTTATATATAGGATATATTTATATTAATATACCTTAGGCAAAAATAGAGAGCAATTAGTATTGAAAAGTGGTCATTTTTAAAGCCAAATCTAAAGTGTGTTGGCCTCAGTATAATGTTTGGTGCTAGTACACATGCCTACATCCCATGCATTCTGTTCCTTTCTTGGTATAAGCAGGCTACCTGGTAAAAGAGACACTACCCTGCCCACTTGCTTTCATGGCAGCAACTGGCAAGAAGACACAGAAGCTATCCTGATGTGCTTGCACCTTTCAGTGTCTTCTCTGTTCTTTTCTCTCAGTATCTTTTTTCAGTCAACTCAGGACCAGCAGTTCAGTCTATCTGTAGTACACAGTGGGAGACTGACTTTAAGTTCCCTTTGCAGCTATATTGCTGACTATGCACCTTAAAAAAAGGTCTTAAATTGGTAACTGACAAAGTTATATATAAAATAGTAAGACTTTGAGGTTCAGGTTTTCTTTCTCTCAAGTCTTTAGTGGCAAAGTAAGATCCTGCAGACTGAGTGACCTTCCCAAGGGTAACTTTTATTAGGAACCAAATGAGCCCTCCACAGATGTTCCCTCTCCCCCTCCCCCAGGCTTTGTAAATGCAGGTGGCTCTAGAGGCAAGCTTCCTGGAAATAGACCTTCTTTTGTGGCCTTACACACATAACTCTTTAACTCTTGTCAAAAAAGGGGTGTGGAGTGTATTTTAAAATACCATTGCCTTTTTAAAATTATGAAATACCTTTTTAAATGTATCAAATAAATATAAAATTCTAGCTGGTAATTAATAAGCAGATGCATTTTATATAGAGGTAATAATAAAAATGCCTGTTATACAATTCTTTATAGGAAATCAAAGTTCATTATTACTTTACAAAGAGAGAAAGGACAATGAAAAAGATTATGATCTTAAAATGAAGGATTCACTTCAGAAAACCGAAAATAAAAATGCATCAAAAATGAAGATTTATATGAATTCTGGGAGATATTTTCATGTCCCCAAAGTTGCTGTTCAACTTGATGTCTGCCTTTGTTTTCTCTTGACTTTATTATAGACACTGCCTATCACTCTCTGTGAGGAACCAGATGCAAGTTAGATAACCTGCCTTTCTTTTAACTCTTTTATCTGTTAGCATGGATTAACATTGAGACCAAACAGCAATAATTACAATAATTTGGCAATGATGTTCATGGCTAGATTACTGAAAATCTCTTGTAGTCTTCATTTTGTTCATGTAGGAATTAAGGGAATTCGAATGCAAGATTCACTTGCAGAATATTAGAGTGGAGATGTATATGTGTATGTAGAGATGGGTATCATGGTGTAATAGGAAGTTTCCATAGAAGGGGTTTCCCTGTGGCCTTTAATGGCCTTTAATGCTGGTTATCTATTCATATTTTAACTGCTCCTTTACCTTGACCTTCCTTCTCCCAACCCACTGACCCTTTCCGTTGTACTATTCACTTTTCTCCATTCATAAAACATGCATTCTACTTCTTTATCCCTATCCCTTAGCATTTTAAAACCCATGCCCCTTACTAGTTTTCTGAGCTGCTTTGAGTATTCCAATTTAAACATATTTTGAAGACTCACATTTTTGACATACAAAATTAAAAGTCTTTATGATGTTACATGTACATAAATTCAGGCTTGGCTACTTGGTGTTGGATAACTAATTGCTATGTTCTTCCTTGGAAGATTATTTCTTCTGATCTCAGCTTTCCTTAGTGGCTTGAGATCATGGTATACTATTGAGAGATGTTTATTGTTGCCATGTTTATACGGTCATACGGGTAAGAAATCAGACATTCTTATGAGATACAAACTCACTGTAAACTCTTTGTATTTAGGATTACATAATATATGTAAACTCATAATATATTTAAAATGCACAGTCATATTATATATATATATATATACATATTGTATATAATATGTATAATAGGAAATTTAGACAGAGATAAAGCATGGATGTCTATATGGGAAGAATCAGAGAATTAAAAGAGATGGGAGAAACAATACAATATAATTACAATCTAAGTTCAAAAGAATGAAGAAAGAATTAGAAACAAAATGTTTTGAGAAATAAATATAGAAGTCTTATATTTGCATTCTTATTGAGAGTACAATTTTATAACAAATATTCCCTAAAGTAGTAACATGGAAAATAATAAATAAATAAAAATTTGTTAGAAAAATAATAGTAGTAGTGAGTAGTGAAAAATTGATGAAGATACTGTTTTTACAGACATTATGAACAGAAGAGAACATGCTATTTACAATATATGTCAAAGAAACCGTATGGACATTTTCTATTTTCTTAATGAAATATATCTTTAAAGATCACTTTTAAGGAAAATTTTACAATCCCAATTTAGGTTTAGGTTTCTAGTGTCCAAGCATTAAAAAAAAGATTTATTTAAATTTGTGTCTTCTCCTTTATTCTTTCTCAGGTTTGTAAATGAGTCTCACTCTCTTATCCAATATTGGACACAGCATTGCACCCTGCATACTGATGTCAGTCTGACCTCAATTTACTGATTGAACAAATGGTCAGGATAACAAAAACTTCCCAGGATCTTGCCAAAAATGAAAGCTCATATTTGAAATGAAAATTAATAATGCCTAGCCAGGTTCCTTTGTGTTTTGAGGAGAATAATTAGCCACAATTAAGCACAGAGCTCCTTCCTGTACTTTCCTGGGCACTGTGGTAAATGTGTGAGTATATGAGCAGATCAAGGCAAGAGAGTAGTAGGCTCTCTGGATTATGAACTCTCTGAACTGGGCCTGTCCTTACATGCCCCAGTAAATTTTAAGTATTTGTTGACTTGTATTATTGAAAGATTTTTCTTAAGAGGCTTTCTGAACTTAGTGCCACTTTTATGTAACAGGGTCTAAATATTAACAATATTCTGTGAGACTGGGAGAAGTCCAGACAAGGTGTCCCCCAAATCTTCACCAGTCTCTCATTCTCTCAGCATCCCACAACCCTATCCCTATTCTGTTCCCCTCCTTTGGTCTGTGCTCCATCCTCCAACAGCAGCATAGTGTCATTGACCAGCCCCTTAGCTTAGGGAGGGTTTCTGAAGAAGGGATGGATTTCTGGGAGCATTGAAATGAATGACTGGAAATAAAATCATGAGTCCAAACTGATAACCTGTGTTGTGCTTGAGAAAGCTTTTTCTGGAGATCTCCAGACAGCTTCTATAGATAGCTCCTGAAGACCAAGACACAGTCTTTTATTTACATATCAATTTAGTCATTTACTCCAAGTTCCCTTTTGATTATCCCATGAATTAGCATCTTATGACCTTAGACCCTTGATTCTTAGAAAGGGACAGCAAGCACATTTTTTCTTTTGTTTTAACATTAAAAATTAATTCAGAGATTTGCTTACCATTGTAAGCACAAACAATGAGTTAGCTTGGTGGGATCCTGTCCTAAGAGTCCACCATGCATGGGCACAACCTAGCTCTGTACCAGGCCGACTTTGAGTCATCCTGCCCTCGTACCTACCTGCTTCTGTAGTTTTCTGACTCACAGTGTACTTGCCTCTGTCCTTTTAGGTTTGTGAGGTTCCTTGTAATATTCATATTATATCCTTGTATTTTGCATAGTTGAGAAATTGTGCATTCTTGACCTCATGTTTTCAACGGTTTTTTTCCCCCACAATCTTAAGGGCTATCCTGGCCGTCTCAGGACATTAGCCACACACTCGTTTCTCAGACTTGTTCAATCTCTGATTATCCTGGAGTCCTTAACCTTTACAGAGAGGACATTTATCAAAGTAAAATCATGAAAATATGTATTTTATTATACAAACAAGACTTATGCCCCCAGCAAGCATCAACAGTTGAAGATGCTTGATGCCCTGCTAGGTCAGTTCCATGGGTATGAGCCATGTCATGCCGTCCCCTAGACTCCCCACTCTACTAGAGACCTCACATGGTGAAAGAAGTCAAGAAACAAACAGGAAACAACTTCCTGAATTCCAATAGTACTGGTGCCAAGATCAACAATTAATAAAAGAGACCTCATAAAAATGAAAAGTTTCTGCATAGCAAAATATACCATCAATAAGACAAAATGGCAGCTGATATATTGGGTTTGTTGATACGCAGTTTCTTTATATTCAAGAAACTGCATACCAACAAATCAAATAATCCTATTAAAAATGGGACACAGATCTAAACAGAGAATTTTCAACAGAGGAATCTCAAATGGCCAAGAATCACTTAAAGAAATGTTCAACATCCTTCACTGTCAGGGAAATGCAAATCAAAATGATTCTGAGAATCCATCTCACCTCTGCCAGAATGGCTGATTAAAAACAAAAAAATGCTGGTATCAACTCATGCTGGTGAGGATACAGAACAAAGGGAACATTTCTCTACTGCAAGTAGGAGTGTAAACTTGTACAACCACTTTGAAAGTCAATATGGTGGTTTCGCAGTAAATTCAAAGTCAAGCTACCTCAAGACCTAGTTATACCACTCCTAGACATAATACCCAAAAGGTGCTCCATCCTACCACAAAGACATTCATCTATCTTCATATCAGCTTTATTCATAGTGGCCAGAAACTCTAAATAACCTACATGACCCTCAACTGAAGAATGGATAGGGACAATGTGGTAAATTTACATAACATAGGAAAAGAGAAATAGATTGGGTATTGTGGTTAGACGAGCTGATGGGTACAGGAAGAGGAAGGCTCAGGTTGGGAGAGGATGGGAGGAGTAGTGGGGAAAGAGTTAAAATCAGGTGGGGGAAACAACAAGGGGGGCAAGATACAAACCTAGTGAAATGAAAATTTTAACAAATCTATTAGGGTGACCCTAAGACTTATAATAATGGAAATATAGAATCTGAACTCACCATCTCTTATAACCAGGCAAGACTTCCATTGGAGGGACTGGAACACCAACCCATTCACAAAAACTTGGGCCTACAATATGTTCTGCCAGAATGATGTGCTGGGGAGAAGGTGGCAAAGAAATTGTGGGAGTTGCTAACCAATGACTAGTCCAGTTTGAGACATATGCCATAAGAGGAATTCCACTCCTAACTCTACCTAGAGGAACAGAAACCAGAGGCAGATAGCCCAGAGACCTAAGATTGAACAAAACAGGACTGGAAAACAAATCAATGAAATGATTCCTAATGATATACTACTATACACATAGATTGGTGCCTAACCCAATTTTCGTCAGAGAAGCTTCTGATGGGAACAAATGCAGAGACCCACAGCTAAACTTTAGACGGAGCTTGAGGAATGCTTCTGAAGGGGAAGAATGATTGTAGGAGTGGGTGGGCTCAAGGACACCACAAGAAACTACACAGAAACAACAAATGTGGCCTCATAAAAGCTCACTGAGAGTGAAGGGACAGTCAGGAAGCCTGAAATGGGTCTAACCTAGCCTTTATGTTATAATTCTATAGCTTGGCATTTTTGCAGGACTCCTGACAGAGGGAGGGAGTTGTTTCTGATGATTATTGTCTGCTTTTGGATTTCTTGTCTTCCTACTTGGTTGCTTTGTCTAGTCTTAATATCCGGGGGGTATCAAAACTAGGAAGTTTTATTGCAACTTGATATGCATGTTGGGCTGATAATCCCTTTTATAAAGGGAAACTGAGGTAAGGAATGAATTGAGAGAAAGAAATGAAACACTAGGGGTGGTGGCAGGGACTGGAAGAAGAGAAAGGAGGCAAAACTGAAATCTGATGTAATACATGAAAGGGTAAATTAATAAAAAATGAAAAAACAAATTCTGAAACTCAATCTGCTTATAAATAAACCCATATCATTATTTCATTATTATATAACTTTGGTGGGAAATATATTTACATACCTAATGTGTTTTTGTCGATACTGGAAAATAAATACATACTATAAATATTAAAACCAAAATCTAATCATTTTAAGCAACTTCCCAAGTGAAATTGCTTAATACATTTGTGTGTATCTAGAATTATGGATATATTAAGGGACATTCCCCAGATAACATAAAATTTTGAAAATAATTACCAGTATTAAAGACATTTTATGGAAGCACTGTAGATTTTCAGATGATAGAAGATGAACCCACCAGCACAGGTGGTACCTGACCACACAATTTTTCGATTTCACTGATGAAAATCATAAAGTGTGGTATTCCAGAAAGACAAGCTCTCAGAAGCAAATCATTAGACGGTGAGTGATGCTCATGATGAAAGTTTTGTTGTGGCATCCCTCCACTGTCTAGATACATATTTATATATTTTCTTTGTAATATATGCATATGTTTTCAAACCTTTGTATAGGAGTTACTATCTAGTTAACCTTCTCAATTGTGTTTTATAATATTAATATTTTTAGTTTCCTCAAACCCTTTAAAACTCATTGAATTCAAACTATTTTTTTACTCATCTTAGGTTCCATGGTAATACTCTCTTTGAAAAGCAAAAAGAGTACTTCAAACACTGGGTACAAATAGGAGGGAAAGGAAAATCACCCATATTCAGCAGAATAGTATTTTAGGATGTAGGATTTGGGAAAACTTTGAGTCCAGTGGAAATTGTATGGAGAATGAAAATGGCAATAAGTGCATATAATTAACCAAGCTGGAATGAGCTGGGAAAATCGGGGCCAAGTGCTCTTTTAATTATTCAGTTAATGGACCTATTCATGCCCAAGCAGAGAGTGGCACTGAAGCTGGTGGTCTGTTTTGCAGAAATATGTCCTTATTTCTGCACTCTAAATCCAAATGGGATATAACTGTTAATCTAAGAGCTTCTAATTATGTCCCAGGTTTCCAGTTTCCCTTGTGAAGTCAGTTCATCTGCAGGTTATTCCTGGGATTCAGAGATAGGTAGAACAGTTCTGTTTCACAGGATTGGTTTGTACACAGAGGACTCAAAACACAGAATTATTACCTCTAATGGCATAGGCAGATTTAAATATTAAATAGTATCTCTGAGTGGTGACACACTCACCAGATCAAGTCACTTCCTACAAAGTTAGCCTGTAACCAGAGTTCAATTACCAGAATCCACATGGTGGGTGGGAAGAGCTGTCCCTTGCAAGTTGTCTACTAATCTTCAAACATACACTACAACACATGAACACACACACACACACACACACACACACACACACACACACACAAAATAATGATTGGAGATAGAAATGAGGAAGTCAGAGGAGTCATGGACACCACAAGAAGACCCACAGTATCATCTAACCTGGGATGATAGGGGCTCACAGAACCTGGGCCACCAACCAGAGAGCATGCAGGAGCTGGACTAGGATCCCCTACACATTTGTAGCAAATGTGCGGCTTGGTCTTCATGTGGATCCTTAACAACTGGAGTTGGGGCTTTCTTAGTCTCTATTCCATGCCATTTGATCCCCTTCCACAGGGGGCTCCACTTCTTTGAGGAGAAGATAAAGAAGCATTTTGGGGAGGGATGGGTAAGCATGGGACTAGAAAGAGAGGGATGTAAAGTAAGTAAAAGGATGAACATTTTAAAAAGAAGTAAAAAAACATGAAACGGGGAGGTGGTGGGCTTGGAAATATGGGGGGGGCAGTTTCAGGGTGAATAAGGGATAGATATAACTATATTCATTATATGTGAAATTCTTTAAAAATGAAAAAAATCTTAAAATATATTTTACCTAAAAGAGTCTTGAGCAGATGGTGTCATTATTATTATTTCTTACTAATCTACCCTCACGTTTCTTGATAATGTTCACTCCATAACTTTCCACCTCTGGAAATGGAACATGAGGATAGCTTATTAGTCATTCACTTAGATGTTTCCAAATATGTGTGGATCAGATTTCTAGTCCACTTGCTGAGTTTTTCACATTTTATTTTTATGCCTTGATTTTAGTTAACTAACTAAAATTCTTCCACTTACTCAGATGTTTCCTCTCAAAAAAGATTTACATGAATTATGAAACTCTATTTTCTTGTATTCACTAATGGTCTATAACATTAAAGAAATTACATATATATATATATATATATATATATTTAATTTTTTTTACTCAAGCCCTGCAGGACAAAAAAATGTGTGTGCTATATGAACCCCTACAGGGTGTTTTGAGAAACATAAAGTAGCATGTTTCAATTTCTCCTGTTATTGCATGGGCCTTGATCTGACAGATGAAAAGACAAGTGGTCCGCTCTTTGCTCACAATCTTCTGTCCCTACAGCAATGGCTCATTCTTCTTCCCTGCAATCTGTTTCTGTAGCTTCAAGTACAGACCTAAGATGCTATCTCCATATTGCTAAAACAAGCTTGTTTCTCTTTAGACATAAATACTTTTGATTATTGAATTATATCTTGACTCCTAAAACCACTAAGGAAAGTTACATCTGATTGAATTAACAGGTTGTATTGTTAGGAGGTAAATAACTTTGTTCATATGTAAGAAATTTCTACTTTATACTATGCTATCAACTTTATACTTTAATCTTCCTGAAATTAATGATAACTGTGTAGTACTTAGAAATATATAAATTCATCACATAGAATAATGATAAGGAAATGTTCTTATTGCTGTGTTTGACATTTTAAAGCCATTGGTTAACCTGAAAATTTTGGGAAGTAGGGTGATCAAGCTGGTAAGTGTTTCAAAATTGTGTTGATAATGGGATGCTTGTGTATTTTTTTCATAGAAACAAGATTGTTAAGTTTTTCTTTAATGAATTCATATTTTCAATGTTGAAAATGACTGGTTAAATAATAGCATACAGTTTTATTTCACTTTATTTGAAATTAAAATATAATTAACTCATTTCTTCCCTTCTGTTTCTGCCCTCTAATACCTCCTATTCTCCTTTCTCACAAATTTGTAGTTTCTTTCTTCTTTTTCTTTAGTTGTTGGCTTATATTTGTTCTCTCTCTCTCTCTCTCTCTCTCTCTCTCTCTCTCTCTGTGTGTGTGTGTGTGTGTGTGTGTGTGTGTGTGTATGTGTGAGTGTGTTCTTAAATATATAATTTAATGTGGACTGTCAGTATGATGCTACCTGTTTGATTTCTGGACTGATCATTTGGTAGTGGATAACCAAGCTGGTATGTTCCTCCTAGGCTAGGCTATTTTCTTCCCTTTCAGCAATTCTTAGTCATATATAGGTGTTTATCTAGTGTTGATGCCCAATATGAGATTTCCTCCTTCCATGGTAGTATGTTTTTTGGTGTCCTCCTTTTTTATATTGGTTTAGGCAATCATATTGTTGAGATTTTATGGGTACAGCATTCTTGGAATTTATAAGAGATTCAGTTTTAGAGGAGATACTCTGTTCTTCTGACTTTTTTTGTACTGTCTCATCTATGATTAGTTGTAATGGTCTCCATGTGTTGCAAAGAGAGGATAGTTTGTTTGTTGAGAGATGAAAGTTACATTTCTCTGTAGGTAAATATTTAGAACCTGTTAGAGATTCTTATGGTGTTTCAAAAGTGATGGTAGTAGACTCTCGTCCATGATTCATGACCTCATTAATCTGGATTAGTTGACTTTGTTTCTAGTACCAGGCATGATTTAGTTCTTGTTGACAAGGTCTTAAGTCCAAGGTATCAAGAGAGTGGTTAGTTACCACCAGGATGTGATGCCACTATTGTACCCTTAAACTAACTGTGGCATACTAGTTATTGTTGCTGCAGTTCATAAGTGTCACAGCTGGGTACCTAGTATACATACTGTACAATCAACACTGTATTGATATACTTGTGTTGCACTGTAAGTATTGGTTACTTCACTTCCTTCAGTTCTTCAGTGCATAAGGCCTTTAGCAATTGAGACATATTTAACCTGTGTGAGATAACCAAGGGAAATACTAGTAGCCTGTGATGTTATAGAACTCTTTTGGGATTCTTTGACCAATAATTCAAAAGAAGTTTTATGTACCTGGCCTTGGAGTTTTGTTTGAGAGTCTGTGGCTTTTCCTGCCAACCCAGGTAGAAAAGTTTTATTTAAATTATAAATCTATATGTAAATCCAAAGACTTAAATGCATTATATATTAGTTTAAGTAAATAGATAATGATTCCTTATGAACTTTTTAGCTACCTCTTCCTGATTTCATCCTCTTCCTTTCTTCTCCCTGTGTTGCTTTCCCTCCTAGCACCAAATTAACTGCCTACCTTGTTTTGCTCCTATCTCTTTCAAATTACCTTTATATTACTATTATGTTTTTTAGTGTGTTATTTCTTGCCTACCCCTGACCATGGTTCCTTTTTATTTCCTGGCATCTTCAGGACAGTTCTATATTCACTTCTAAAAATCTAGAGGTAGAAGCCACAGATGAAAGAGAACATGTGTCTAGAACATGAAAATTAGTACTGAAGAAAAATGATACTCAGGTACCATAACACATCACATAAATAAGAATTTAATTCCTGGATTGTAAAACTAATAGTGTTGACATTTTCAAGATGTTGCTATAATTCTGTAGAAGAAAATACAAGCTATTTTGATTTGTTCTGAAAAATTGAAGTAAATCACCAGATTTTCTATAACAGCTAGACAGATTTTAGATCTATATAAAAAAATTATGAAATGAAGACCAATGGTGGCAAGTAAATAAGTGACAAGGCTGGTATTGTATGGACTTCTCTTGGAGAGACACAAACAGGTTGAACTGCTCAGGAGAGGGCAGAGAGTGTGTAAGGCCTCTTGACGACATTGTAATATTGCATCTACTGAACAGACCCCCAAAGCTACCACTTCACCACATACTGCAGAAAGGTAGAACCTCGGGACAGATACTGCTGTGAGGTAAGGCCTAGATGAAGGATGACAAAACTGTCAGACTCCTGTCTTTGTTAAAGCTTTATGCACTGAGATAGTAATTCTTCTGAATCTGCACAGGACTTGTGAATACGTAGCATTCATCAACAGTGAATGTTGCATGCATGACATGAAAAGGGAAACTGGTACCTCTTGGTCATCTTTTTCAATACAACCAAGTGAGTCGTGATATAAGGTTGATCTCCAGAGACAGTATACCTAATGAGTTGTTCCTCATTCATCAGGCTATTTTGTGTCTGTGCTGCTCAATGTACATGACATTCTTGATGCCCTCTGAAACTGTCTCATCAGCTCCCTTAGTGAAATGGCTATATGTATTCATTGCTTTAGTTCTTTATTATTGGAGGAAACCTAAGAAACCCTAGGTCAGCCATGTTGCTGAAGTTATATCAGTGTTCCCACAATTAATAAATTGGTGGTTAAGAACCATTACTAGTACCAGAAAGTTTTATTAGACCAAAAAAGTGTGCAATTCCTAATTCCCAGGATCTGCCTGTTTCTGAGTACTCAACACTGTGGTTATAAATACATACCACCATGCCATGCTTTTATTCTATGTGTCCTGGGGAATTCAATGACATTATCTCTTGGGCCCCATCTTAAATAATATTTAAGTGAAGATAATAAAGAAAAGTAAAGTATATTTAAGAATTATAAATTCTGTAAGTTTTTTTGCATGATAGCTAGTTAGCTTACCACTATGTTTCATGGGGATAAAAATCTAGAGATTCAGACAACAGGGCAAGGAGAAAAGAAGAAGGAAGTGCATGTTCCCAATATGCCCAACATTTACACCTCATATCCAATATGATTGGAGAAAGAGAAAGCCCATCAATGTTGCAGAAAGCAGAGGACATTAGACATAAAAACTTTAGAGGACAGTAGAATTGTAACAGAAAGATGTAGAAGATAAGTTTGCTTGGGATCAAATCCAGAGGAAGCATCAACTCTTCAAGTTTGGCTGATTACTTGGACTTGGGAGACTCCAGAGCCTCTGAGATAATGAATCACAATAAACTATCACAAAAGACAATATTAATTATGTAGACACTCTTCCTACATACAAAAAAATGCATACTTCATTTCAGATTCTTCGAGCCAGCAAGGGTAGGACTTGAGGGGACAGAAATATAACTTGGAAAAGCCATTCCATGGAAACAAACCTGCCTGCAGAGAGCTGGTCTGCAAAGAGCACTCACCTCTAAGCCCACAGTCCATAGGTAGGACCTCACTTTCTCTCCTTTAACTGTCCTGGGAGAGCTATGCCAGGAGCACACTGGGCACGGGAGCCTCAAGGCAGCCTAGGACAGGATCTTCCATTCTCCATCTGAATCCAGAGCTGGGGCTGACCCACAGCACTTGGACACAAAAGCAACTCTAGGAGAGCTGGTCTTCCAGGAGCCCTCTCATTCCTAAGATCACAGGCTCACAGTCCCAGAGGAGGGACAAGCTTCAGTCGGAGACAGAAAGACCAACTAACATCAAAGATACCCAGATAATAAGAGTCACGAGCAAGAACCTAAGCAACAGAAACCAAGACTACTTGGCATCATCAGAACCCAGTTATCCCACCACAGCAAATACTAGATATCCCAACACATTGGAAAAGCAAGATTTGAATTTAAAATCACATCTCATGATGACGATAGAGGGCTTTAAGAAGGACATAAATAAGTGCCTTAAAGAAATACAGGAGAACACAGGTAAACAAGTAGAAGCCCTTAAAGAGGAAACACAAAAATCCCTGAAAGAATTACAGGAAAACACAATCAAACAGGTGAAGGAATTGAAAAAAAATCATCCAAAATCTAAAACTTGAAATAGAAACAATAAAAAAATCACAAAGAGAGAAAACTCTGGAGATACAAAGCCTAGGAAAGAAATCAGGAGTCATAGACCCAAGCATTGCCAACAGAATACAAGAGATTGAAGAGAGAATCTCAGGGGCAAAAGATACCACAGAAAACATTGACACAATAGTCAAAGAAAATACAAAAGCCAAAAAGTTCCTAACCCAAAACATCAAGGAAATCCAGGACAGAATGAGACCAAACCTAAGAATAATAGGTATAGAAGAGAACAAAGATTTCTATTTTAAAGGCGCAGTAAATATCTTCAACAAAATTATAGAAGAAAACTTACCTAACTGAAATTAAGAGATGCCAATAAACATATGAGAAAACTACAGAACTCCAAACAGATTGGACCAGAAAGAAATTCTTCCCTTTACATAATAATTTCACCAAAAATACAAAACAAAGAAAGAATATTAAATGCAGTAAGGGAAAAAGGTCAAGTAACATATAAAGGCAGACCTATTCCCAACACAAGGAGGGGAACTACACCCTAGAATAAGCAAGAAAGTAATCTTCATGCTACAAACCCAAAAGAAAATAGCCACACAAACATAATTCCACCTCTAACAACAAAAATAACAGGAAATAGCAATCATTGGTCCCTAATATTTCTTAATAGCAGTGGACTCAATTCCTCAATAAAACGACATAGACTAACAGACTGGATACCTAAACAGGACTCAGCATTTTGTTCCATACAGGATGTAACTCAGTGACAAAGACAGAAACTACCTAAGAGTAAATGGATGGGAAAATTTTCCAAGCAAATTGCCCCAAGAAACAAGCTGGAGTAGCCATTCTAATATCAAATAAAATCATCTATCAACCAAAAGTCATCCAAAAAGTTAGGTAGGGACACTTTATACTCATCAAAGGAAAAATCTGTGAAGATGAACTCTCAATTTTAAACATCTGTGCTCCAAGTGCAAGGACACCAACATCCATAAAAGAAACTTTACTAAAGCTCAAAGCACACATTGTACCACACACAATAATAGGGGTACCAACACCCCACTCTCATCCTTGGATAGATCATGGAAACAAAATCTAAACAGCGACATAGAGAAACTAACAGAAGTTATGAATCAACTGGATTTAACAGACATCTATAGAACAATCCATCCTAAAACAAAAGAATATCCTTTCTTCTTAGCACCTGATGGTACCTTCTCCAAAATTGACCGTATAATCGGTCACAAAACAGACCTCAGTAGGTACAAGGAGATTGAAATAATCCCATACATCAATAACAACAAAGATAATAGAAAGCTCCTACATACATGGAAGCTGAACAATGCTCTACTCAATGATAACTTGGCCAAGGGAGAAATAAGGAAATTAAAGACTGTTTAGAATTTAATGAAAATGAAGGCACAACATACCCAAACTTATGGGATACAATCAAAGCAGCGCTAAAAGGAAAACTCATAGCTCTGAGTGCCTGCAAAAAGAAATTGGTGAGAGCATACACTGGCAGTTTGACAGCTCACCTGAAAACTCTACAACCAAAAGAAGCAAATTCACCCAAGAGGAGTAGACAGCAGGAATTACTCAAACTCAGAGCTGAAATCAAACAAGTAGAAACAAAAAGAACTGTGCAAAGTATCAACAAAAGCAGGAGCTGGTTCTTTGAGAAAAATCTACAAGATAGATAAGCCCTTAGCCAGACTAACCAGAGAGCACAGAGACAGTAAGTATCCAAATTAACAAAATTAGAAATGAAAAGGGAGACCCAACAAAAGAAACTGAGGAAATTCAAAAAAAATTATCAGACCGTATTACAAAAGCCTATACTCAACAAAACTGGAAAATTTGGATGAAATGGACAAATTTTTACACAGATACCAGGCACCAAAGTTAAATCAGGATTGGATAAACCATATGAATCTGTGGGTGGGAGTGGGAGCATCCTCACAGAAGCAGGGGGAGGGGGAGGACATATGGAGGAAGGGGGAATGGGGATAACATTTGAAATGTAAATACATGAAACATCCAAGAAAAATAAAATTAAAAAATAAAAAAAAGCCATTACATTATTTATTGCAACAGTGACCACAGGAGTAAACCCCTCCCTACTTTCAGTTTAAATCTTAACTATTTCCCTTCAATAAAGATTGAAAAAATAATTGTAGCTGTGCAACAGGAAAAATTATTTATGATATAACAAAAGCTTGAGAGGCAGAAGACATAGGAACTAAGAGAACAGGAAGTACTTAATTGTGTTTCAGAATTTAAATAGGAAAGAAACCTGGCTTGCTGACCTGTAGTTAAGCATAGAACGTAAGTGCCTAACTGTCTAGTTTAAAAGGTTAAAAAATAAATAAATAAAAGGGCTAGCTCTCTATATGTCTGGATTTGTAAACATCTAATTGTACCTTGCTAAACAGAAAGTGGGAATAAGACCACCAGAAATCAACTGAATAATGCTTTATTAACTTTAAATTTTGTTAATGCCAAAGAGGCACAAGAGGAGCTTAAACACACTAGGTTATAGAAAACACTACTAAATTAGATCAACTTTAAAGACTACATGTTCCATCAAAACTGATAATGATCCAAACCAAGTAAGAGAAGCTTCCACATGAAAAGACAACTTAAGGAAATAAGAAATGCAGAGTGATAGCAGTGCGGACAATGCAGAAAGCTCATCCCCACTGCATAGGGACAGCTCAACAAACCAGCTAAAAGACAGATGGTTCATCGTACCAGCAGACTGGAAAACCTTGATGCTGAAGTCAACATTTGGTGAAGGACAGATGATCAGGACTGCAGTTGTGAAGAACCATTGTATCAATGGGTTTTTATAAAAATATTTGGACTGTAAAGTTTGTATGATTGATGATTATTTCTGTTGTAATAGTTGAATGGTGTACAAATTTTAGCTTAAACAGAAAGGTGAAAGATGTGGAGAAATTTTCATCCAGCAACACTGCTGCTCTGTCAAGGGATCAATTTTAAATACTATCTAGGTCTATATGATCTCACTGGAATTTAGACACATGCAGAATTAGATTGAGATCTTGTTAGAAAATAGACACACCCTTAATACACATCTTTAATTCCTAACAATAAAGGTAAGATTAATTTGTAGAAGAGCACAGCCCTGTTTGAAATTAACATCTAACTGATGGACAGACAAAGTAATGAAACAAAAGGAGTTATAACAGAATGAATCAGAGATAGGATACACATAACTCTCATGAGAACAGCATAGGGAAGAGAGGTTACTTTCTACAGCACAGAAATAGAGAGATGGGTGGTGTGTGTGTGTGTGTGTGTGTGTGTGTGTGTGTGTGTGTGTGTGTATGAAGATAGAACAAGCCAGAGAATAAGAAATAAAGTCTGAAGTTTAGAATATATTGTTAAAGTTAGTATGAGGGTCAAGCAGAACAATTATATCAGAAGCCAAGAGAAGACAGGTTGAATCAAACCGTTTAGCATATTATAATGTATGGAGCTAGAAACTTTCAGGAATAGTCGTAAGGATAATTAGAAGAGAGAAAGAAACACTATGGGCTCATCCCAAGCTCTCATCTCATCCTTTCATCAGAAGAAATAAAAGACACTTCACTAGTTTTGTACAGTGCAAACGATATGGATCTAATTTCATTATCATGCATACATACAACAAGGTTTTCCAACGCTATTGTTGAATGTGGGTACAACTTTTATTCACCAGATTTAATTGTCATCTTGGGTCCCTATTTCATCAGTAATTCCTTGCTCTAGGCTCCGGGTTACTACCATTTTAGAGCCCCAGGCGAATTTCTCATCTGTGGCTTTCTGTCAAATGTCTTCTGGTTTCTGCAATATTGGTACACTTTCTTCTTCTCCAATCATATTGGTAACCAGATGTAAAAGTAACTTTTATTTCCTCAGAAGATGGGAAAAGATGAAAGCTACCCCAAGCTGTGCAAAAAAATGGCTGGGATTGAGCCAAAAGTTTTTCTTTCTTTCTTATACCTGTCCCTAGACCTTAAGCAGGAAGCTTCTAACTTCCACACAATCTAATATTCTATAAGCCTGGATCTTGAATACTTTAGCTTCTACCCTCTTTCTACTAATTTAGGCATAGAATGTTACAGCCTGAGAGAATTACTGCTGAATATGCTTATCCTTTCTAGTTCCTTCTAAACTCTGGCTGGCAGATTCAACTTAGCTATTCTGGCTCAAACTCCTCTTCAAGCTGTCTGATTCAAAATGTCTTCTCTTGACTTCTCACTGAATACTTCTGTTTGGAAAACCTGCCTTTGAATTCCAGGAACTGAACTGTAATAACTGCAACTCGATGTACTAAATAGAACTAAACAAAACTGCATGGACACACCTGAACTCAATTGCATTCAACTGAATTTAACTAAACTGCACTGCATTGAATTCAACTGAATCACACTCACTAAACTGTCCTCTACTCCGACTCACTCTGTGCTACTCTTAAGTAGGCCCTCTTTACTGTCCTCATGAGAGATGGGCATGTATCTTATCTCTGCCTCAGTCTGTCAAATCTCTCTCTGATTTATCCCTTCATCTCCCACTCACTTAGAGGTCACGTTAAAACATGTCTGTTTCATTCTACAAACTAACTTTACCTTCATTGTTTGGGATTAAAGGTGTGTCTGTATTCTAGCCAGATCACAAAACCCTAGGTCTTTGGATATCATCCTTGCCAGAGCAGCCATGTTGCTGGATTAAAATTCCTCTGAGAGTACAGATGATTATTTTGAAATGAAAATTTGCTATCAGCTCTATCATTATAAGTTGCCATTAACAGAGAAGTGTTCACATTTTCATTAAATGTTCAACAATTAACTGAGCATGTTTTTAATATTGTGTATTACAGCCCTGCTGTGGAGTTTCAAGTTTCATAATCATGCATATTCCTTCCCATCTTGAAATGTGTTGCCTGTCTCTGGATCACTTTTCTAGCTTGGCTAATGAGTCCTTATTCTTAAAGGTGCAACAAAGATGTCATTTTATTAAAGCAAAACAAAACCTTGTTGAGAGGGCTGGTGAGATAAATTTATGGTTAATAGCACTTTCACACAGTAATTAGGACAAGAGTTTAGACCTTAGAACCCAAATAGTAAGCTAGGTATTCTAATGTCTGCAGCTCTAGTTCTGAGAATTCTTAAACCCCATTTTTATCTTACACACATACAAACACAAACAAATAAAAAAAACACACATGCACATATTATGAAATATTTGTGCATATAGTCACATAGGTACACATATTTGAATACATACAAATAAAGTGCACAATCTAAAATGGTAGTTGAAGTGTAGGCAGATACTTCATTTGACAAAATACACATCAGGAAAGCACAAAGACCTTAGTTTTATTTACAGAAAACAATAATAACAACAAAAACAACAAATCCTTAGCATTGTACTTTTTTTCACTTTTTATTGGATATTTTCTTTATCTACATTTCAAATATTATCTCCCTTCCTGGTTTCCCCTCTGGAAATCCACTATCCCAACTTCCCACCCTCTACACTCATGAGGGTGTCCCCCCCCCATGCATCTATCCACTCCCTCCCACCTTTCCACCCTGGCATTCCTCTACACTGGGGCATGGAGCCTTCACAGGATCAAGTGTACTTCTTAACTTTAGTCTAGGGAAGTAGAGACAGGCAGACCTCTGGGATTCACTAATCAACCAGCCTAGCCCTATCAATAAATTCCAGATCAGTTTGAAATCCTATCTTAAATAAAAGGTGAACAGTATCTGGACAGTGAGATCTGAGGCTGATCTCTGGACTCTGTAAACACCTTCAAACCTGAAACACACACACACACACACACACACACACACAGAGAGAGAGAGAGAGAGAGAGAGAGAGAGAGAGAGAGACAGAGAGACAGAGAGACAGAGAGACAGAGAGACAGAGACACACAGACACAGAAACAGAGACACAGAGACACAGAGAGACAGAGAGGCAGACACAGACACAGAGAGAGTTTGGGGTGACCCACAGATATTGTATTTTCTGGCTATAAAAAGGCTTGTTGTGTTTTCAATTGTTATTTGGAGCTTTCAGTGCCAGGCTAGCAGAGAGAATCTACATTTACTGTACGAATACATAATCTAAAAACCTGTGGTTAGAGTAGGTGAGGCATCAATAGGCAGAAAGGGTTTGGGGATAGAGTCAATCAAGCATAGGAGGACTCACCACAGGACATAAAGGAGGACAGAGTCATGAAAGCTGAGTAGAGACAACCACCCAGAACTTAGATTAGAGTAAATGGAATATTAAGTTATGACTTAATTAGAGAACAAGTCAAAGTTTATGGCCCAGGTTGTTTGTAAATATAATAAAGCCTCAGAATTCTTACTTCTGGGAAAAGGAGCACAACTTGCAATAAACACCCTACACCTGCCTTTAAAAGAAAGGTAAGCTTCTGGGGGAAAGTGATCTTTCTCAGGTAGATCCCAAAGCCAACTGGCTGAATAAGGAATATGGCTTGTTGTATAATAAAGGGCTCATAACTAGACCAGGGGCAGGAAGTACCTGCAGAATATCTGGGTAGGCAGAGACACATGCAGACACAAAGGGACACAATCAAAGGGAGAGGACAAAGGGAAACAGGATGGAACTGTGAAGCCAGGAATGAGAACCAAGAACCACATAGAACAATGCAATGGCAGAGAAGTCAATTAAATTACAGGCTAGCTGATAGATTGTCCCAGCAAAAGGCCAACAGCCTTAAACTATATAGATGTCTCTGTGTCTTAATTAAACCCCAAGTGGGATCCTGTAAACGTCCTGCAATGGAGAGAGACAGGGACAAAGACAGAGACTGAAAGACAGAGACAGATGAAGAAACAGACAGAAACACACCCACAAAGACATACCCACTAAATTGTGCAGCTCCATCTCTTTTCTGTTCATTATTCCTTTTGTTTATCAACTTGTTTTAGTAACTGACCAGACAATATGTTTTTTTTTATCATACAGACAATATAGTCTATGATGCAATATTCAAAAACTTCAGAGCCTGACACATGACAGGCACTTACAAAAGAGTAGAATATATCAAGAAAGGAATAGGGTTGCAGTTGGGTGTTTTCCTTGATGGGAAATAATAGAGTTTGAAATGTATTCCAGAAGTGGTGGGAGCCAAGTAGTAAAAACACCTTGATTTCAATATGGCTTTCATTTTATTTTCTCCTGTCTCCTACTAGTGACATTCTTCTGACCTTACTGGTATACAGCATTATACCACTTTATAAAGAGGATTTTAAATGTCAACCATCCCTGACTTCCTAGAATTTTATGCACTAGAAAGAGGCAGTGGGAAAGTACGACAGGTGGATATGTGTTGGGGATTAGAGTACACTGGGGACTGAAAGGAGCTACCAATCTCATTAGCTGTCTTCCGAGTTGCCGAATTCTACCTAGGTCCCCAAGGTGAAAGACTAATAATTAATTCAATTTACTATCTATTCTGTGGGAAGCTCCAAAGGTTAAGATTATAGCAGACCTATGAGGGCAATCTTTTATACTGTTTAAATTGCTGTTTAAATTTGAATTAGATTCTAATAGTGACAGTTTGAAACCGACACAGTTTAATTCATTTATCACGTTCCCAAACCTGCCTAGCTGAACTGGTTTTAAAGTGTGTCTTAAATAAGCAGTCAGGCAGAGCATGCACATGTCTATTTTTATTTTTTACTTGGAATTTAAATATGAATAGCAGCGCCTACAATGCCAACTTTTGGGTATTAACTTTGTCTGTGCAGCTTCCTCCACTCACAATGAGGCAAAATGCATTTTATACATTTTCATGCTGCCCAAATCACAGGATTATGGGGGTAGGGTTGGGGACAGCATTATGATTTACCAGGATTTACCAATGCCTCTGCTCATTGAATCTTTGTAGCATCTCTATTAGGTGGCTATCATTGGAATCTGCACTTCCAGATAAATGGAATACCTAGGCAGTTGCTTTTGAGTTGGCTGGCTAATGATGAAACGGTCTTTCAAAGTCTGTAACATAGGTATTTGCTTCAACTGACCCTTCTGGGTTCCACTGGGACAGCAGCACTCTATAGTGCTCCACATCAGGCTGGAGAAGATCTGGGATTTGCTCCAGTACTAAGTTACTATGGGCACTTGCCATTTTTCTCTGGTGATCAAAGTCACTCTGAATCTTCCATAACCAAGGATCAGGTATCTGGTGATGCCTGCTTCCTTCTCAAACCTGTTCACTGACTGTCACCCATTGTAAGGTTCATTCTATTCCCAGGAATTTCTGTAGGAAGGATTTCTGTCTTACATCTTCCACATTGTCTCCTTCGATTTGTTTGATTCCTCAGGGTTTTGTTGCACGTTCTATTAGGGCTTAATGACACCTTTAAAGTAGGGTATTTGAGGATATGAAGAACAGATAAAATGTAGCACTTCCTCTAACCTTCAATTTTATCGATGCCACTTCCTCCACTGGTTTTTTATACAGTAAAACAAGACTAAGGGCCATCCACCTAACAATACTGGAAGTACTGGAAGTCTCTAAATAGAGATTTGATAGTAAGTTCACACATGATTTAAAGTTATAACTAGTGATCTAGTGAGGACATGCAATATAATTGCAGATATATATGTGCCTGTATATATATATATATATATATATATATATATATATATATGTGTGTGTGTGTGTGTGTGTGTGTGTGCATATACATGTGAATATACATATATGAGAAATATGCACATAATATAACTCTTGAAGAATTTATCTATGAAGAAGCAGAAACGTTCACAATTCTCAATCACAGTGATATGTTTTACATAGCAGAAACACAAAAAGAAAAGAAGATGGTTATTGGTGAAAGAATTTATTTGGAGAGAGACACATAATTATATAGAGTATCCTCCCTTTTGGAATACTATTCCTTTCCATCTGTAGGCTGAATGTGTCTCCACGTGAACCTGAGAGACAAAGCATGAATTTTGTGTCTAAAATGTGGATATCATAATAACACAGGAAGCACATGCAAAGGATCAGAGAGTGCAAATGTTAAAGTGGACCAAAAGGAATAGTGGCAGGGTGACCTACTAGCTTTTGAATTTATCTTGGAGCCTGGAAAATTAACTGGAATTTCCTCACCAAGTGGTGCATCTTAGGGTGGTGAATGTTCTCCTTTGGCAAGACAGAACAGCCTTTGGGACTGAGAAAGTCAGTCTGGATCCTACACAACAAAACCAAGTGGAGATTAAAAGGGTAAAGATTTAGAAAGAAAGGCCAACTTACCAAAAGCAATCTACAGATTCAATGAAATCCCCATCAAAATTCCAACTCAATTCTTCATAGAGATAGAAAGAGGAATTTGCAAATTCATTTGGATAACAAAAAAATCAGAATAGCAAAAACTATCCCAACAATAAAAGAACTTCTGGGGGAATCCCCATCCCTGACCTCAAGTTGTATTACAGAGCAATAGTGATAAAAACTGTATGGAATTGGTACAGAGACAGACAGGTAGATCAGTGGAATACAATTGAAGACCCAGAAATGAACCCACACACACCTATGGTCACTTGATCTTTGACAAAGGAGCTAAAACCATCCAGTAGAAAAAAGATAGCAGTTTCAACTAATGGTGCTGATTCAACTGGGGGTCAGCATGTAGATGAATGCAAATCGATCCATTCTTATCACCCTGTACATAGCTCAGGTCTAACTGGATCAAGGATCTCCACATAAAGCCAGATACTGAAACTAATAGAAGAAAAAGTGGAAGGGCCTTGAACATATGGGCACTAGGGAAATTTTCTTGAACAGAAAACCAATGACTTATGCACTAAGACCAAGAATTGACAAATAAGACCTCATAAAATTGCAAAGCTTCTGTAAGAGAGAAAACATTGTCATTAGGATAAAATGCCAACCAACAGATTGAGAAAAAATCTTTACCAATCCAACATCTGATAGAGGGCTAATATCCAATATATACAAAAAAACTCATGAAGTTAGACTCCAGAGAGCCAAATAACCCTATTAAAAATGGAGTACTAAGCTAAACAAAGAATTTTCAACTGAGGAATAACAAATAGCTGAGAAACACCTAAAGAAATGTTCAACATCCTTAGTCATCAGAGAATTGCCAATCAAAATAACCCTGAGATTCCTCCTCATATCTCTCAGAACAGCTAAGAAAATAAAAAAAAACTCAGATGCTGGAGAGGATGTGGAGAAATAGGAACACTCCTCCGTTATTGGTGAGATTGCAAGCTGCTACAACCACTCTGGAAATCAGTTTAGAGGTCCCTCTGAAAACTGTGCATATCACTACCTGAGGACCCAGCTATTCCACTCCTGGGCATATACCCAAAAGATACTCAAACATATAACAAGGACACATGTTCCACTATGTTCATCGCAGCCTTATTTATAATAGCCAGAAGCTGGAAGAACCCAGATGTCCTTCAACAGAGGAATGGATACAGAAAATATGGTACATTTACTCAAGGGGATACTACTCAGCTATTAAAAACAATGACTTCGTAAAATTCATAGGCAAATGGATGTAACTAGAAAATATCATCCTGAGTGAGGTAACCCAAACACAAAAAATTAGACACAGCATGAACTCACTGATAAGTGGATATTAGCCCAAAAGTTCAGAATACCCAAGATATAATCCACAGACCATATGAAGCTCAAGAAGAAGGATGGCCAAAGTCGGATGCTTCAGTTCTTCTTCTTTTTTTTTTTTTTTTTTTTTTTTATTAACTTGAGTATTTCTTATATACATTTCGAGTGTTATTCCCTTTCCCAGTTTCCGGGCAAACATCCCCCTCCCCCCTCCCCTTCCTTATGGGTATTCCCCTCCCAACCCTCCCCCCATTGCTGCCCTCCCCCCATAGACTAGTTCACTGGGGGTTCAGTCTTAGCAGGACCCAGGGCTTCCCCTTCCACTGGTGCTCTTACTAGGATATTCATTGCTACCTATGGGGTCAGAGTCCAGGGTCAGTCCATGTATAGTCTTTAGGTAGTGGCTTAGTCCCTGGAAGCTCTGGTTGCTTGGCATTGTTGTACTTTTGGGGTCTCTCTTAGAAGGTGGAAAAAAATATTCATGGGAGGAGATAAGGAGACAAAGTTTTGAGCAGAAAGTGAAGGAAAGGCCACCCAGAGACTGCCCCACCTGGGGATCCAGCCCATACACAGCCACCAAACCCAGACAATATTGTTGATGCCAAGAAGTGCATGCTGGCAGGAGACTGATATAGCTGTCTTCTGAGAGGCTCTGCCAGAGCATGACAAACACAGAGGCAGATACTTGCAGCCAACCACTTGAAATGAGAATAGGGTTCCCAATGGAAGAGTTAGAGAAAGGGTTGAAGAAGCTGAAGTGGTTTGAAAGCCCATAAGAACAACAATACCAATGAACCAGAGCTCCCAGGGACTAAACCACCATCCAAAGAGTACACCTGGACAGACTCATGTCTCCAGCTGCATATTTAGCAGAGGATGGCCTTGTTGGGCATCAGTGGGAGGAGAAGCCCTTGGTTTTGCTAGGGCTGGATTCCCCAGTATTGGGGAAAGTCAGTGTTGGAGGCAGGAAGTGGTGGGTGGGATGGTGGGTGGGGGAACACCCTCATAGAGGCAGGGAAGGGGGGGATGGAATAGGAATTTATGGAGTGGAAAACTGGGACATGAGATAACATTTGCAATATAAATAAAAAACATCCAATAAGAATAAAAAAGTATTTCACTGTGTTGAACTGTTTTGTAAACTGTATGTGTTTTATGATGAAAACCAAATTAATAAAGATTCCCTGGTTTAAAACAAAAAAAAAGAAAGACAGACAGACAGACAGACAGAAAGGAAGAAGGAAAGAAAGAAAGAAAGAAAGAAAGAAAGAAAGAAAGAAAGAAAGAAAGAAGGAAAGGATCCAGAGCCTTGTTTCAGATGTTTGCTTGAGGTGTGTCATAGGTGTGAAAGCATACTAAGGAAAGATAGCCTTATACAGCACCAGGCAAGCCACTTTTTCTGTATCTCTGAGTCTTATAAGTGCAGGAAACAGAAAGCTCGGAAGGTATTATAGCTTTGTCAGCTCGACACACCTTGCCATACCTGAGAATAAAGAAGCTCTATTGAAAAAATGCTTCCATCAGATAGTCATTTGGGCATTTTCATAACTGCCAGTTGATATGAGAGGGCAATGTGGGTGGAACCATATCTGGACTGGTAAACCTCAGCTGAATAAGAACAGTAGGGTGTTCTTTGTTTCTGCTCATGGAGAGTCCATAATTTCACCTTCCTTAGTTCCTGCATTTAGGTTTAAGCCTTGGGTTCTTGCCTTGGTTTCCATCAGTTACTGACTATAAACTGTAAGTTAAATAAACCCTTTTCTTCCCCCAACTTGTTTTTGGTCAGTGTTTTATCACAGCATCTGCAAACAAACCAGAACATAAATTGGTACCAGAAAGTGAGTGTTAGTAGGATTCAGTAGTGGCTTTTATGCCTTGTATCATTTTATGGAAGGCACAGGATTTTGAAGCTTTGGGGTGGCACAGACATGCAGATTTTAAAGTTTAATAGGCTTGTCTCTGGGAGGCTGAAAGATAACTGTGAGAAATGCAGAAGATGGAGTTTCAGAGGAATCTTTCAAAGTTCTTCATGGTGTTTGTAATAGCAACAGAAATCCAAATAGAACAGAGGCCAAGTAAGAAATTTTCTGATCAGTCTCTGCTTTATTTTAACAACTGGAGAAAAATAACAACTGAATAAGAGCTAAAGATAAGTCAAAGGGAGAATGACCCCAATTTTTTCATCGTCCACACATGTCTTAGTTAGGGTTTTACTGCTGTGAACAAACACCATGACCAAGGCAACTCTTACATGGAAAAAATTTAATTGGAGTTGGCTTACAAGGTTCAGAGGTTCAGTCCAGTACCATCAAGGCAGGAGCATGACAGTATCCAGGTAGGCATGATGCATGCTGAGCTGAGAGTTTTAAATCTTCATCTGAAGGCTGCTAGCAGAATACTGACTTCCAGGCAGCTAGGATGAGGGTCTTAAGCGCACAACCACAGTGACACACCTTTTCTAACAGGGCCACACCTTTTAATAGTGCCACTCCCTGGGCTGAGCATATACAAACCATCTCAACATACAATCAGATTTTCAAACTAGGAAGGCAAATTGTTCAATGTTCAGTTTATGCATAGTGATGTGTGAGATTAGATTCATTATGCCAGATCAAGAGGTAATCATCATTTTCATGACTGACCTGACATGGACTTATCTTTGATTTCATGATTGTCATGATTTTGCTGAAGTTAGATCATAGGGAAGAAAGTTTACACATGTGATGTGGGATAAAGATGCTCATGGGCTTGGGTGTTTGTATTCAATATCCATTATCTACAGTGATTGTTCACAAACTGCTTGCAAGTTAGTAATTCTGACGTCCTTACCTGTTACTTTACCATTGTCTTGTTGGGCAATCTTTTACACATCTTCTACTTAGCAGCTCTTAATCATCCAACCTAATCTTAATTTCAGCTACTGTGCTATTTAGTCTTACAACCCTTTAAAATTTATAATAAAATAGGTACTCAAGCTCTGGTAAAACTACCCAAGTTTCAGCATTTTTCCTCCATGGGTTAATGATGCTAATGCCTTAGTTCACTTACCTGCTTTGCTGCCCTCGGCTTTCTCTGTATCACAATGATATTGCTGAGTGACTCAAGGAGTGAGGGAGCACAGAGCACATTCATTCCTCCAAGATCTTCTTCCTTAAGTCCTGCCAGGATTTGAAGATTTAAAATTCAATCATTGTTTCTCTAGTCTTTTGAGACTGCCTTCCCTGAATTTTGTAGGCTATTGCTTTCAGTTGAGAATCCTTTTTTTTTTTTTGAGCCTTTCCACACACCCCACTCCTCGCTGTGCTGCTTACAAAAGGGAAATGCATGAGAGAAATGTATGATGTGCAATTTCAGGGCAACCTCACTATGGTCACTTGTTCTGAGGATACTTGAGTCCTAGCTTTGGTAATTCTCTGACAAATTTGTCAAAACAAACAAACAAAAACAAACATTTTTTCTAGCTAGTTTTAGCTGTTTTAAGTAGAAGGGTTTTTGTAGAAGAGTAGAAATCATCTGTACAAAGTATTAACCCTGCATCTTATGAGAAGTATATAAATATTATTTTTAGTCATATCTTCTAAACATACTTTTATTAATTTACTATCTTCAAACACCATTCCAATAAGCTCATAGAAATTAAACTAGATTTTTTTAATGCTTTATTTGCTAAGAATAAAACATCCTATGGAAGATTTTATTTCCAAAGTAAATTAGCATGTTATAATATTTTTGGCAACATTTAATTTAATTTCAGCTGTTTCAATGAGTGTTATGGCCCTCTTTTAAAAACCCCTAAGAATAACCCAATATTTTCATTAATAAAGATGATATGTCACATTATTATCTCTGTGTTGTTGATTCAAGTAAAGATTAGCTTCATCCTGTGTGATCGATTCAAGGAAATAAATGCTATATGCTATTTTAGTTAAAAAGGTTAAATGAAATGTCAGTCTGTTATTAGGAAACTTCAGTAGTTGGTTGATTTTAAATGTTCCAATACAGTAAATAACACTTGGACTGAACTTTAAGAATGGCAGTATTTTGCCAAACGTAAATTAAATCTTTGCAGAGTTCTCAAAAGTTCAGTAATGACATCATTCTCAAATCTACAGCTGGAAGTGATAGTGGTGAGGAGTTAATTCTCATTTTAGCTAATGCCTTTTTATTATTTAAAAAAAGATTCATTATGTAGATAACATGCACATTATTTTTGCTTATACTGACTTTAAATATTTATTTTGATTTTTGTCTCTTGAGTCTTTTGTTTGCAAGTATGTAGTCCACATACATGCAGTGTTCATCCAGGATAGGAGAGGGCACTCTATCCCCATAACTAAACTTATCAATGGTTTTGAACCACTATGTGTTTCTAGGAACTGCATATTGGTCTTCTGTAGGAAAACAAGAGCTCTGAGCTGTTGAACCATAACTGTAACCCCAATAACACTGGTTTCAACATTTTAAGGATAACATGTTTTTTCACATTTAATTTTTGGAATATTTTCTGCTAATACAGTGTTTTGGAAGTTTTGCTTTAATTGTGTTAGAAAAACAATAAAAGTATTTTAAAATATACAAATTCAGAAGAAACAAATTTGAGTGGTGAATAAGATAACACTAATAAGTATTGTGTAATGTTAACATAGTTTCAAATTCTTTTATTTTTTATTTTTCTTTTTCCAAGAAGCAACTTAAGTGACTGTACTTTGTAATTCCCCCAAAATAACTTAGATTTATAGATTTCATAAAGATCTGTTAACCATAGTAGCCTTCACATTTCTTAATATTTATCCTTATAGAACTTTCCCTTTCGTTGCCTTTCATTTATATATATCATCACTCTTACCCACTCAACCTTACTGGAAAGATAAAATCAAAAATAAGAAGAAAGGAATGCAAAATGACCAACTTCCTGTTGTACCAGGAGAAGTATGGACAATTTGCTATGGTTAAATTTATTTATTGTGTGCATATCTGCACATGGATGTGCATATCATGCTGCATGTGCTGAGGTCAGAGGATAGCTTACAGAACTTAGTCATCTCCACTAATAATGTGGCTTCTTCGAATCAAACTGTGTTAATCAGGCTTGCCAGAAAGCACTGTTATCTGCGGAATCTTGTGAGCCTATACCAATTATTTTATGGAAGGAGCGAAATATAGATTTTTATTTTGTCTCTGCTTTTCTCTCTTTACCAGTTTCAACAAGTTGTATTGTGCCAAATAAATGATTTGCTTTTCTTCACTGAAAAGATAATAATCAGTTTCTCCCAACATTTTAAAAGCCAGTATATTTTACATATATTAGCTAGGAGCAGATATGTTCAATAAACATTCAAATGTGTATGTATCCCTCAATAATAGCAAATTGGTTACAATTTATAATCTGTCTCAAAAAAAAAAGCAAATCTACTTAATTAGATAAGGAATTCTTTGTTGTCTGCAACCTTATCTAAAACATTGTCTTTCTCTTTCTTACCTCATATTATTTGAGCCCCAGAGTTTGCCTGGGATATCAGGATTCTCATCCATGTGTACCTAGAAATCAGTGTCTAAAATGGGTGTCAGAATTGTGACGGAAAAATAATAGAAATTTCTAATTTGAATTGGGACCACAGAAATGTAAACTCTATTGACATTTTAATAAGTGGTTTATGCTTATCACTTAGAAGAGTGACTGGTAAATACACACTTTGTTCCAAGGGTGGACAAATGAAAGTTATGTTATACAATTATTGGTTTCACAAAAAAGAATTGCATCTAGCGTTCATAAGAAGCTTCTCATCACTAACTTGTACATTTCCAAAGTGTAATGTGCATTCCTGGGAGATATTGTTGGTAGAGTCATTTCCGATACTTTGCACAGAATGTTTTTTTGAAATTACATTTTAATTATAATAAATCTGTCTTTTATTTTCTTTGCACATGTATGTGTTTATGAGGTGCATGCATATGTAAGGACCAAAGGTGAACAAGAGGTGTTTTCTTCATTGACTTCTTTACAGAAATTTTTGATATGAAATTTCTCACTATGTAGTGGTTTGAATAGTAATGTCCCCCATAGACTCGTATGTTTGAATGCTTGGCCCATAAAGAGTGGTACTATAAGGTGTGTGGCCTTATTGCAGTAGGTGTGGTCTTCTTGGGGGAAATGTGTCACTGTATGGGTCAGGCTTTGAGGTTTCCTATGCCCAAGCTGCACCGAGTGAGTCACAGTGTCTCCTTGTGCTGCCTACAGATCAAGATGTAGACCTTTGAGCTCCTTCCCTGTCTAACTGGATGCTTCTATGCTTCCCAGCATGATGATAATGGACTAAACCTCTGAAACAATAAGCCATCACCAATTAAATGCTTTCCTTTATAAGAGTTGTCTTGGTCATGGTGTCTCTTCACAGCATTAAAGGAAGACACATTGAACATGCAAGTAATTGGTTCCTTTAGAGGGCTAAAGCCAGCTGGTAAGCCACAGGGATCTTTCTAGGTCTATGACTCTAGAATGCCAGTGTATCCAACATCATTGTTTAAGAAGGTTTTAAGGACAGAAATAAAGTCCTTCTACTTATAGAGCAAGCACTTTCCTGCCTGAACTACATCCCCACTCTTAGGATGAACCGTTAAAGCATCAGTTCACTATAATGCATCCGGTTTTTGGCACCTGATCAATCTTTTGGCGTGTTTACACATTGAGTCACCCAGCAGTCACACCCTTATCAGTCATTCAGAGCTTTTCCGTTCTTGTTGCCTAAAAAATTGATGTGGAAATATTCCCACAAGTTTTCTTTAATTTGTGCCATTTCTTTAATTTGAACCATTTGTGAAGTGATGGCGTTATTCATTTGAGAATGCCTCATGGACTCAAAGGTTCATTTCTTTGCCTTGTTTGGTCTCCCACCAGAGACAGATTTTTTGACATATGTTTGGCACTGAGTGTACTTTTTCCATATGGGGTCTTGTATATATGGCTCTGCAATTGGAAAATTGCCCTCTGTAGCCCAGGTGGTATTGTACAGAATGATTTTCTCAGTATTGATTTAAGCAGTTGATGGTTGCACTGGGGAGGGAAAGCCATTCAATCGTATCAAAGAGCTTTCAGTAAGAAGCAATTGGTTAAGCCTCAGCGAAACAACATCTTCAGAAGGCATCTCTGGTAATAACCTTAATGCTAAGCTTTCGTCTGCATTGCAGCACATGCCCTATCATTTAGCTGAAGCATTTTGAAAGAAAACAAAGGAGGCTTTTCCATCGGTGCTTGCTAAGCATTAAATTCGCTAAGCTGTTTTATTTTCCCCTAGCATACATTTTGTTTTATGTGCCTGTTTGTGAGTTTGGTAGATAGAATGGGAATCGTCTTTCTAGAGACAGCACAGTAGTCTAAGCCTGAGTCCTACTTGGGGCCAAGTTTAGAACAGTCACATGCTACATTTTCCCCATAGAATTAAATTTCATATTTTGGAAGCATGCTTCAGCTCTCTAACTTAGAATTGCTTACATCAGGGAGTTTGAAGCTCGATTCGTTTGTGACTTATTTAAAGGAAAGTTGGTGAATTTTTATATGTATATATAAAAATATTTGACAGCCATGTGCATATCATAAAACTGCCCTTATTGCCCCTGTTGGCTAACATACTCACATTACCCACTAACCTGGCTCACTACTCTCTAGTGACTTTATCTTGCCTTCCTCTTTTTCACTGTACTTTCACAGTTTAGCCAAACTTTGTTTAGTCTGCATAATCACTCTTTGTCCCCTGTTTCCCTGAAATTTATCACAATCATGAAAGTCTATGTATACCTAACTCAATAGCACATCTCAAGAGGACTACTTGTGTCTGTCATAAAAAGGGCAGTCAGTAAGTGGTTTTAAATAGTGATTATGTTTGTCTATGTAGGAAAAGTAATTAAAAATAAATTCATATGTGACTGTACTGTATTTCTACAAAGAAATGACAGTTAAAGTATATTGTGTCTTTTAGAGAGTTAAATGGATGATAGATGCAAAATATGTTTCCAAAAACACTTTAACGTATGGGACATTTCCAAACTGTCCTCAGAGGAATGTCAGCCAAAGGTCCATGATGGAGACATTCAAGTAGAGCCTGGAGGAGAAACCCATGCTGTTGGATGGCTTTAGTAGATTTCTGGGCACAGTTACTCTGCAAGATTCAGTAATCCTCAACATCCTCCAGCTTCTCCTTTCAGTTTGCTTTGTGTGATTTGTCAGTGTATAATAGTCATTTTAGTTCTGACCTTTATCTCTGCTTACACCTACACATATACAAACAAGCATCATATTTTGTGTGTGCACCCTAGTATACTTGAACACTGTGATGGCTGACTATAGGAACATCCCTCATTGGCTCATTTTCCAAAGTGTTCACAGTTCTTCAGCTCTATCTGTCTATACTCATGTAGGTGGAACGACTTATATAATTCAAATGACCATGTGTGCATGTAAATATGTCACAAGTTTATAAGAAAGGACGGTTACTTAGAACACTTTTAAAAATCACTTCTTTCTGCAATAACCTACTATCGCCAAGAACTGTAGTTTTAGCCAGCACACACTTTAGATACCTGTGATGAGCAGACCATGCACAGCATTTGTTTCCCTAGATGAGAAACAAGTCAGAGCCTAGAACTGAGGCAGACTCAGTTGATTCAAATTATGTTGGCCTGTAAGATTTCAACGGGAATAAGAATGAGTCATTGAACTGCCTGAGGATCCAGCTATACCTCTCTTGGGCATATACCCAGAAGATGCCTCAACATATAAAAGAGACACGTGCTCCACTATGTTCATGGCAGCCTTATTTATAATAGCCAGAAGCTGGAAAGAACCCAGATGCCCTTCAACAGAGGAATGGATACAGAAAATGTGGTACATCTACACAATGGAATATTACTCAGCTATCAAAAACAACGAGTTTATGAGATTCGTAGGCAAATGGTTGGAACTGGAAAATATCATCCTGAGTGAGCTAACCCAATCACAGGAAGACATACATGGTATGCACTCATTGATAAGTGGCTATTAGCCCAAATGCTTGAATTACCCTAGATCCCTAGAACAAACAAAACTCAAGACGGATGATCAAAATGTGAATGCTTCACTCATTCTTTAAATGAGGAAAAAGAATACCCTTGGCAGGGAAGGGAGAGGCAAAGATTAAAACAGAGACTGAAGGAACACCCATTCAGAGCCTGCCCCACATGTGGCCCATACATATACAGCCACCCAATTAGACAAGATGGATGAAGCAAAGAAGTGCAGACCGACAGGAGCCGGATGTAGATCGCTCCTGAGAGACACAGCCAGAATACAGCAAATACAGAGGCGAATGCCAGCAGCAAACCACTGAACTGAGAATAGGTCCCCTATTGAAGGAATCAGAGAAAGAACTGGAAGAGCTTGAAGGGGCTCGAGACCCCAAAAGTACAACAATGCCAAGCAACCAGAGCTTCCAGGGACTAAGCCACTACCTAAAGACTATACATGGACTGACCCTGGACTCTGACCCCATAGGTAGCAATGAATATCCTAGTAAGAGCACCAGTGGAAGGGGAAGCCCTGGGTCCTGCTAAGACTGAACCCCCAGTGAACTAGTCTATGGGGGGAGGGCGGCAATGGGGGGAGGGTTGGGAGGGGAACACCCATAAGGAAGGGGAGGGGGGAGGGGGATGTTTGCCCGGAAACCGGGAAAGGGAATAAAACTCGAAATGTATATAAGAAATACTCAAGTTAATTAAAAAAAAAAAAGAATGAGTCCTGAAGCTCTGTCAAAAAAGTCAATAAAACTAGAATGGGATAAGCTAAAGAAATGGGAGAGAATCCCTTGCATCTGTGGTAGAGTGCATGATAGTTCTTCTACCTTGTGTTCTAAGCCTGAACATCTTTGCATAGACATCTCCTGAGCTGAGATATGGTCCAGCTATTCAAGCCAGAAAAGAAAATGGTTTAGGAATTGGAAGAAATACTAAAGACAGAGATGACTGTGGTCTCATTAAAAAACTGTAGCTTTGGTCTCACTGAGGTCACAGAACCTAGATAATAAATAGTAACAATACTGCCAGGGACAATGAACCCAATTGTATGTTATTCACACTAATGTACTTAAGCTATAATTTCTGTTAATGGAAATATGCAAACTGAAGCAAAACAGGACAGTGAAGAATACCCATTTGACAAGAGTTGATATTGATGCACACAGGAAAAACGAAACAGCAACATGAGACAGAGTTGAAATTACAGTGATGTGGTGACAGAGGGATGGGCAAAAGTAATTGAAGTCCAATATTTTAAAAAAAAATTCTTAATGGGTATGAGCAGATAGTAGAACTTGGGTTTTAGGTAAAAATCCTTAATCATTTGTAATGTAAACCTCTTTTCCAAACTGTAGATATAATGTTACATTGGCAAATGGTATACTGTTATCCAGAAGAAAAGAAAATTCTTTACAAATTAGTCTGACAAACTGCAAATTTCTAGAAAGACTTTGTCCAAAAAAAAAATTAAAGTTTCAAAGATGAGTTTAGTGAATGGGTATAGCGAGCCTGCTCTCTGAATCTTTGTCTTTTCCTTCTAGCTCTTCTCCTCTTTTTCTATTGCTTTTTGGAATATGATCTATTCTTGGAACTGAGGCAAGGCCAAAAGCATCCTGGAATTATGTAAATAAAATACACTGTAAAATTCCTTCTAATAATTGTAGCTTTCCACACTATATGCTGACACAAGACACTAACAAGTACAAATGGCCCATCAATTACAACTTGGTAATTTTATGCCTAACTGTTTCCTTGACATTTAAAGAAGCTTTCTTAGTGATTTTATTTTTTACGAAGTAGAAAACTATTTTCCATAGCATTTATACCAATCCTACATATTGATTTGCATTTATATTTGTTGATGGTATTATTATCCTCAGTTCATCCCTGGTCAAATTTTTATAAACAACATAAATAAACAAGTTAGTCTCTATCAGTGAATAGTACTAATTGTTTAAGTAGCATAAAATATTGTAAATACTTCTGATTATGTAATTTGTTATTAGAAAGCAAATTATGGTTTTGGGGTAATTTATTGGTTAGTAATAAATAACTAATTCTAATGAGAAACAAATTTATAATATCCTATCTGTCATGCATATTGGGCAGAAGTACTTCATTATTGTTCATGTCAAATTATTTTTCTAGAATCTGTAGTTAAATGGGAGATAAGCATGGATGATAACTTTTGCTTAGCACATTATTTCATAATTGTGCTCTGAATGTAATATAATTCAAATGTCTTAGAATATATTCTGTATGTCAAATTAATTGTGCAAATTGATTTAGGGTAGTCCCTCCTATTGATAGAAAGGGTCACTTGAAGAAACATCCGTGATAATTCTCACACCTTAAAAAATGGTCTTAAATTGGAATTAGATTGTATTTATGGCCAACTTTCAAATAAAACTGAAGGCTAATAAATTATAATGAAATAATACTTTTTTTTCTTAGAGGCATTTAGCTTAGTTTCAGATATTGCATTCAGATTCTGAACACAAATTTATGAGTTTAAGCCCACAGTCATGACATATAATGATGCAAAACATGTGCTTGCAGCCTTATTGAGGCAGAAGAAATAGCCAACAGAAAGATGCACTTAAAATGCACAGCTTATGTTTGACTCTGTGACAACCAAGTGACAAAAACAAATCCAAATGCAATCCTGACTTAGAGTGTCAATTAGGAGAATGGCAGAGGCCCTTCCAATATCATAAATTACTCTGTGAGTGCCAGTAACAACAGCTCTTATGACCAGTCATTTTGCATGTTGATGATCTGGAAACATGACAGTTGATGAGAGAGCAGCCTTGTGTCTATAAAGATACCAGGATGTTCTCTAGACATGTGACAAGGCATGATCAGAGGAGCTACTACTGCTCTAAAACCTACCTGTTTACAATAGATTACAGACATAAACTTCAGCTTCATTAGACAGTGAAATGATAACATTCATACTCTTGAGATACTAACAAACACATTCATAACAAGCTCAGAGCACATCATAAAATACACATAGTGTGTCTTGATTATCAGTTAGACATGTTACTATAATATAATTATCATGCTTATTATAAGATTTGTTGATTATTTCAGGTGTATCAGAATGGAGTATAAGTCCTATATTCTGTTAGTTTTAGAATTTCAGTAAAACATGCACATTTTCTGTATTTTTTTGTTCTTTTTTTTTATTTTATAACAAGTGGCTAGTGATCCTTTTTTCTTACTGGATTTGAATCAAACTTTATGTTACCACTAAAAGCCATTTCCTATACAGACTTTTCACTACTCAGAGCATTAGTCACTATTTGTAAACAAACATACTAACAACGGAACAACTTTAAAATAATTATATGTCTAAATACATCACTGTGCCACTTTTTCCATTATTGGTTTTTGATGTTCATACTTCAATATAGCACAAATTAAGGCTTAGTGAGATTTTTATAGTTTCATATTTTTGGATTCATAAAATTTGGTTACATAGCCTCTTAAAAGTTTTTGAAGTAAGAAGAACTTAGAGAAGTTGAGCTACTTATTTCTTGTTTTTAAATTGGAATATTTTGAAAACCGCATAAAAAATCAGGATGCATTAATAGACTTAAATGTCTTGAAAAATATTTAACTTCATAAGCAAGCACTTTCTACTTTTCATTAATATCCAGTCTGCTATGAGTCAATATAGAGTGCAAAAGTAGAAACTGCTCTAAATGTGTTGAACACAAATAAATTTCATTAGATAATTGCCTGTTTTGAGGTTCTGGCAAGTGTACTCATACAGAGACATGTGGACAACCAGACTACACCTGTCTTCTGGGTTCCTCCTGTGCTTTCAGACTCCCTACAGATGATTCCACTGGAGACCCTGGAACAGGTCAGATGTCAAGACCAGCATGCACACATGCAATTATAAAGAAGCTGTCAGACAAAACTGAGGGAAGTCTCAATCCAAGAAGAATCTACAGTGTCAACAAAAGCAATGTGTTTTCTCTTGTCTCCATTTCCTAGTGTTTCAGAAAGATAATGAAACTGAAAACAAAACAAAACAACAAAACCAAAAATCAGTTAAACAGAGACTATGAAGCTGATTCTTCTCAGCTGTCAAGTTAAAAGAAAAATAGAGATGAGTTATGTTAATTTTCAGTTCATAACCGAATGGAATTATTTTTCTGTCAAAACGTAAAGCAAAGCCTCCCTAAAAAAAGCATCACCAGAAAGTATTTTCCTCTTTTGTTATATTTCTTTTGTTTGTAGCTGTTTTCCTAGTGTGTATGTCTGTGTGCCGTGCCGTGGGTAGAGTCCAGAATGAGGCACTGGATACCCTTGAAACTAGAGTTCAAGATGTTTCTGAGTACCTTTGTGGGAGCTGGGAAAGGAACCTGGGTGCTCCAGTATAATTCTTTTGACATCTGGGCCATCTCTCCTACTTGAAACTTGAAGCCTTTCATTAGTCAACTAGAAGCTAGCCCCCTTGTTAAATAGCACATTCTCCATGGCTTGTGCTTTTTCTTTGCCCTCTGTCACATTTTCCTCAATACAGCACATGATCCTAGTCACTGGTTCCAAAACTGTCTCAGGCCCTAACCACACAATTGTATTTTAGCAGACGAGGAAATCATAGCATGAACCAAAGCACAGCTGCTCTTTGAGGGAGCTATTCAAAATCTCAAGAAGGTCTGAGCCTTTCAAAGTGTGATTGAGGACAGATTTTAAGTCTCTGATTGCCTGCGAGCTTTTGGGATACTCTTAAGTTAGATCACAAAATGCTCTGAAAACATATCTTAGAGAGTGAACTTCTTGGCTTCACAGCAGTGATGCTCTAATTCAAAGTCCTTTCCTTTCTTATGTCATTAACATCCTAGTCAAAGGACCACTGTTCAATGCGGACTCCCATTTGAAAGTTTGGCTGTCACAACCAAGCACATCCTGCTTTCTTGTAATGATATAAGGGAAAATGACACTAAATCCTGTGTCTTGGTCCATAGATTTTTTTGTGGCCATATTAACCAATAGCTGGATGTGACTACCCACAAAAGGCCGCATCTATTTTTACCTTGTTCTAATTTTGAGACACAGCAGACGATATTGGATTATTCAAAAAGACAAACTCCACATCAGTTTGATGCTAGACTGCATTGGTTATAACAATGTGTGCTACAAGGAACACTAAAGTAGTCTGCCTTCCACATAGCTTATTATCATCGACCCCTACACACAGGCACACACTCACACATGTTTACAAGTAAACATAGGTAAACAAAAGAGCATCTCTTCCCAAAATTCTACCACTTACTTCAAACACTTTATAATTTTCTGCAAGTTTTCACCCTTTAAACCCCCTGTTTTTAAATGGCAAACATTTACAGTGATATCAAATTCCCAATTCTCTTTGTAAAGATCGTGTTCTGAATGCTCTGCCTCTCAACTGCTAAGGACATTTACTAAATCATTAACTGTTGGCTAATCATTCAACAGCTATTTATGGAACCTTATTAAAGCCTTAATCCAATCCAAGGAAGGCATACTTGTGACATGAGATGGATTATTTAGCTGCTAACAAGGGCATATAAAATGTTAAATATAGTAGAAGGAGGAAGCTACTATAGATATCTGTTGTCTTGGTCAGGATTTCCATTGTTGTGAAGAGACATAAAGGCAAAATTTCAAGTGGTACTGGCTTATAGTTACAGAGGTTATCCCATTATCATCATGGCAGAAAGCATGACAGTATGTAGACAGATATGTTGCTGGAGGAGCTGAGATTTATATATTGTGATCTGAAGGCAACAAGGAGGATACAGGATGTATTTCACTCTAGACATAGTTGCTTGAACACTGAAGACCTCAAAGCTCTGCCTTCACTGAGATAGGCTTGCCCTAACTAGACCACATCTACTCTAAGTCCACACCGTACACTGCCACTACTCTATAAGCTAAATATTCAAACACATGAGGCTATGGAAGGCCATACCTCCTCAAACCTCTTCAAACCACCACACCTAAGTAGGCAGAAAGTCTCTATTGTAGAGAAATTATTCTTTATCAATAAAGTGAACAGATGATTTTAAAACTAACTCTCAAGAAAGTGCAGGTCAATTGAATCAAACTTTACATGCATATGCACTAGAGACTAAGGGAAATCTGGAACCGTGACTATATGAACCTAAAAGAGAGGGAAATTAGGATGTTGTAGCAGAAGCAATTCATGATAGTAAGTCTTCTCTTCAACCCCTGGGACAATATAATTTTTCTGTCTTGTACTATAATTGCTCTTGTATTGTCACTGTGTAGTGATATATATCCAGATCTCATTTTTTGAAGAAGGATTTTTGTAGTATCTCTTGAAGTTTTAAATAGACAGATTCTTTTAAATTGGTTTATCCATGGTAGAATCAAGGGTTGGATCTTGAAAAGTGAAAGAGCAGGGCATGTGTTTGCTCTCTGGAATAGTCACCATCTATCTTAGTAGACCATTAGAAATAATTTTGTACATAATTCAAGTATAACTTATTATCTGTTCTATGAGTTTACCAGTGTTACAAGCAGAAACTGATGAAACAAGGAACCTTCTAGAAATATGTGGATATGTATCATTTATCTATCTATCTATCTATCTATCTATCTATCTATCTATCTATCTATCATATATATATTTTTTTCTATATTCACATAAATAAATAAGCAGCTATGCAAAAGCAATGTCAGATAATGTAAAATCCTGGAATTATTCACTTGATAGCTGAAATAGATTTCATACATTAAATAGTATTAGCTTTAACATATTTCCAATTTTACTCTATTGATATAAATCACCCATCTTTAATTCACAACCATGTAACACGTTAAAAATTATGAAATATAATTTCAAAGGATTATTAGAAAGAAAAGAGCCTTACTGGGAATATTAACTAGGGCATTCTTCTAGTATGCTGTATTAAAATTCATTTGCAGTGAGTGAACAGTTAGACAAGCAAGAGAAATCATTCAATAAAATTCAAGACCCCACACTCT
This sequence comes from Rattus norvegicus, assembly GCF_021556685.1. Classification (NCBI taxonomy): domain Eukaryota; kingdom Metazoa; phylum Chordata; class Mammalia; order Rodentia; family Muridae; genus Rattus; species Rattus norvegicus. The sequence continues at coordinate 127,265,288 of NC_141535.1, forward strand.
CAAATTATGTTTTGTAGTAATTTTAACATGTGCCATTTAGAAGGTGGTAAGGAACTATTACTTTTCTCTACATATGAGCATGTGATATAATTTCTTTTCCATGTGAAGAGTATGTAAGCTAGTTTTGCTCTAAATGGGAAGGCGTTCCAGAAGAGTAAGAGTCACTGTTATAACAACAACAAACATTTGGTGTCTTATTTATATTTCATACACTTTCTTTTCCACTTACATTCTTGTCTGTAGCTTACTTTAATTTCATTTTATTTATTTTAATTCTGGAGGCAACGGATTGTTGTGCGGTCCAGGTTAGAACTTGAAGTTCTTCTTCCTCAGTATCCCAGGTGCTGATTCACACAGTGGACCAGCACATAAGGCTGTATTTTTCTAAATGCAACTCAAGTCTAAACACATGACTCAGACAAGTGTCTTTACATAGTATTTTCATGATTTCAGTGAAATAATTTTTTCCTTTTATTTTTTGTTTTAAAGGAAAGAAAATATTAACGCATAGTGTCTCCCTGATTGGGGGGGTGTGCATATAATTTTGTTTAGCATCTTTTCTAGAGAGCTGAGCAGATATTACCTGAAATTTAGCCTCACTTAATCTGGCATTAGTGCACTGTTGAGAGGTCCTTGGAGTGCACAGAGCCACAAACTCATACTTCCAAAAGCCCAACAAAAGGGCTTCAAGTACTCCTTGCCCTTCAGTCTCTTGTCTTTCCACATCGTGCATTCCTACCCTACTTTTCAATAAAGTCTGTGAAAATGTAGAAACTTGACATTGACTTTACTCTCTGTCCAAATTCAGTGCTTAAAGAAACATGTCTGAGAGTATTCTGAGGTACTTCCCTTTCTGTTGACATTTAAAATCTTCTAGATCCTTTACTGTTCCCAGTGGGATCTCTGCCACTGGGACTGAAATCTAATTTGACTGTCACAAAAATGTAAAATAAACCTCTAAGATAGAGAAAACGGAGATCTTTAAAACTCTCTAGTTAGCAATAATATTGCCTACAAGTAGCAATCATCCCTTCTTGGCATATGTAACAAGGCCCTGGAGGGAATCCATGTAATCCTCGAAGAAAATAAATGTCAGTAGTCCATGGTAGTGCAAGGTAACATAGGGTGTCCTTAGAGGATCAGTAGAGGACAAAGAGATAGCATGAAAAACAGTGAAAGTAAAGTTTCCATTCTTCTCAGAATGATGGAGAAGGTAAAGCCTCTTAAGTGCAACTGTATATGTATCATATATTTACACATATATGTATATGTATAACATACATATACATCAGCCGTGTTGATGTGAGGAAATCATGGCAGCTCTATTTGGGAACAGGATGGTCGTAAGAGTCAGCACTTGCCCTGAGGCCTTTTGTAACCTGAAAGACTAAAAACTGAACAGTTACCAACTTTTGAAACCAAAGTGTTATTTTGAGAAAAGTAATAATGTTTCTATGGCTTTATGCATGGATAGGTTTTGTATAATAAGATCTAACAATAATTGTGACTAACTCCTTTGATTTTTAGGTAGGTATTATAGATGTGTATCTCATTAATTAAAGTTTTATAATTTCTCACCATGATGACAGATTGAAAAATAATATTTAAAACACATTTGAAAGTTATGACAAAAATAACTCCCCATTTAGTGATAATGGGTAAGAAGTTTTAATACTTTTAGGAAATCTTTAATGCTTTTAGCTTTTAGCTCTCTATAGCTAGAATAGAAAGTTTTAGTAAGAAATGACTATCTAAGTTATCACAATTTTACTGTCTTGAACAATGATATACCTTGAGATATTGGTGGCACTTCATTAGTATATGATGAAATGAAAATAAATGAGATGGGATTAAATATTAGAACAAAAGTTCAGTTAAACAATATTTCTCAATAGGTTTATACTTTGTATAATAGAATATATATATATATATATATATATATATATATATATATCCCTCAAATATGGGAAAGAATTTCAATCCTAATAAAGCTAAATCTTGCCATATAACAGCAATGAGAGATATGACAAAGATATATTTTTCTATTCACAATAAAAAACAAAATGTAATAGAGATTGTGTCTAGGAAGTCAGCTTTTAGGGAAGGTTGGATTTGGAGAAAGATTCATGGAGTAATCAGCCTTCATGAAGACAGAAGAGCAATGTGACTAGAGTGAGAACATTTAGAATATAAGAAAAATATTATGAAGAATGAAATGATCAAAGTATCTTTGGTAATGTCAACAAAATAGTATCTAAATATGTTCTTAAAGGAAGATAAAGGCAGATATGGAAGGGTCTTCTATGCTAAAGGAAGGGGATCTACCTTGGCCTACTCACAGTAGAAAACAGACAAGTGTGTAGACACATTAAGGACAGGGAATGTCTATTCATTTGCTCATATTCCCAAGACTCAGAATAGTGTGGGTTGTACAGTTAAGCTAGAGAGCTTTGTTTGTTTATTTTGTGAGACATTCTGTGTACCCAAGCATGGTGTTGAATTTCTGATTCTCCTGCCTGTTCCTCCAAAATGCTGAGATCACATGCCAGGGCCATCCAGGTGTTTGTTTTTAGCACTTCAATAATAAACTAACAGCTGCAAGTGTTTACTGGGGTGATTAATACTACAAGTGTATCTTAAATAGATCATTTGACAGTAAAGTTGGTAATGAGTATCAAATTGGAAGTTAATAAATATCCCTTATACAATGTGATAAGATTGAGGTAGTAGTATTGAGGTAGTGTGTTTGCAACATGTTTAAGGGATATGGAACTGGTACTGGATAACATCTTAGAAAAGGAGCTTAGGGTTAAATAAAAATGTAGAGCAACAGAAAGGTTCTCACCTAAGTAAATAAATTATGGGTGGTTTTAGCAACTGAGTAAATATTTCAAGGAAAGATTTGCAAAGTGAGTGTTCTTTAAACATTTATTGAATAGTATTAATTATCCTACCACAAGGTTTTATTTGTTTACCCTGATTGGAGATGAGAACCTGATATTCTTTTAGCTTCTGAAAATTTTCTATTTCTATTCAATCTGTCCATAAGTAATGGGTTACATTGCTATGTGAGCCCAATTCTAATTTGTGATTCAATAGCTCCATGCATTTCTGATGTTGTTGTGGTTTGCCCTGAAGTTATCTGTATTTTGATGCTAATTCCCACTGCCCAAAGGACAGCAGCCTAGTCACTACTCAGAACTCAGGTGACTTCACCAGAACCACCTCCCCATTGAATTTGTAAAGTACAGGTGAGGGGCAGGTACAGGATAGAAGGAGGCCTATCATTGGAGGAGAAGGAAGGATGGGCAGGAGAGAAGTTTGAAGGAAGAGGAGGAGACTAGAACAGAAAGGGGAGACTGGGAGAGGAGAGGGTGAGAAGTCATGGCAGGTGATGTTAAGATTCTACTCTGTGTATTTACAGGTTGTTATTAATGTTCCTAGGGGATAGATGGTACCAGGCTTTGGATGTTTAAGTGGGCAATTATATCTTATCAATTGGGTCAAAGATTATTGTGTTGTGTGTTCTTTTAAGTAAGTGACGGTTTGAGTGTAGGAAAGTGTGTGGCGGCAGGAGACTCTGGGCCGTTGAGGAGTTGGGATGTGTTTCCGCCAAGATATCTAGCAGATATCTAGGGGCATCGCGGTGCGGACCAAGTGGGGTAAAAGACCACTACACTTTTATTTTTATTTTAAATATTTTTACACCAACATTATATTTCTAATTTTAAAAATCATCCAGGTTTTCAGAAAGTTTGTAGACATTTTAAAAGGTTGAGAAATGTGGATTCTAAAGTTTTGTAAAATAAAAGTTAAGCAATTCTTCTCAAATATATGAAAGAAATAATTCAACAGTAGGTGATTATTTGCACTGATTTCTGATATGTACACTTGGTTTTATATTCAAGGAAGCGATTTTAGAAGTGCCTTCAACAAACACCCTCTGTTATAAATTTTGTTGTGAACCACGTTGTGTTTTCAGGAAAGATACAAACCTATAAACAACTTAATAAATTTCCTGTCAAGAGTTTGAAGGCCTTGGAAAAATTCAAGAAGAGAAAGAAAAAAGGGAGAAATGCTTTAATGAAAGGATCAGAAAACTAAGTCTGGTTCAATGAAATTAGATGTTAAGTACTTTGAACAGAGCAGAGTAACTTCAGAGTAACTTCAGGCAGCATGGGAATGCATTGCAGGGTACTCAGATGTGCTCTGCAGGGAACATGGAAAAAGAAGCCACCTGCACTGGACTGGAAGCTACTTTCTTTATTGCATAAGGACTTGCTCAGTCCTTTTCCTTTTTCTGTATTTAGATGGATCAGCATAATATCACATTAAAATCATTAGTCACATTTTATAGAAGCATTTGTGGATAAAACATTGAGAAATTATTCTAATTCATGTAGACATTTATAGCTAAAAACCAAAAAGTGCTCAGTTACTAAAGAATCACAGTTTAGAGCCACAGAGCTTACATTTGCATTATAATTTTCAATAAGCGTGGATTTTTGCATAGGAATAGACTTTCAATCAGTAGCCTTTTTATTTTATTTTCACATATTTGCTTGAGAAATAGCATAATAAAATAAGACCTTAAAATTCCTATGAATATCAAACCCAAGTTCGCAAGCTGTAGGATGGTAATGATCAGATCCATGACAACAATGCTGAGAATTCGAGATGCAGTAATAAGCTTACCACAGCAAGCCTGAATCGCTGTATTTAAAGACAGTATCTCCAGGAGAAAAGATGTCCATTGTTACCACAGCGCCAAACTCTGGGGAAAAGACACATGCTTTGCATTTCTACTTTATAAATCTGCAGGCTTAGGCCTTTTTTGTTTTTTAATAGAATGTGTCAGGTTGCTTGTTAAAAGTTGGAGGAACTCTAATCTTAAATTTATCTTTCTATATATTTTTTTTCTCTGACAGTAAGTCTTTTGATGTCTTTTTCAAGTCCTATTTAAATATCTGGTGGACATTAAGGACAATCTCTTCTAGAACAATGCTCCGGGATCAATGGATTTACTAACTAGTTTTAATATTTCAGAAAGCACACAAACTTCTCAAGACCCATCTATCTACTCATCTGAAGGCTCAATTTCTCTTTGTAAATTAAAACTCTCCTCATTAGCATCTTCCTCTAATTGCCATCTGCTCCTGACACCTCATCAAACAGAGTCTTGGACCACAGTCATATTTGGGTATATTCATTGAGAAGGAATCAGGATGTTGTGTGTCTAATAATAATGTTCCCAGGAGTTTGTGCATAGAATCTTCTTGGTTGCTATTTACATATTAAAAGGTAAGAACTATTTATTCTTCTTAGGAGGCATGTCCCTCAATAAATAGATAAAATATAAGCTAAGCCAAGATATTAAATGAATATTTTGCAGAGTTTTTCTGTGGCCCCATCTTCAAATATATGTCATGCACTTCAACTTCTAATTACATCATTCAGTCCCAAATTTTATCTTAATGTGGGAAAAATAAATAAAACAAAGGCCTCAAGGCACAGGACAACTGCTATGCTTAAAACATAATATCAAAATCTCAGAATCAGGGTTAGTTTGTTCTACACAAGGGAATATCATAGTATGATCTTCTCCAGATGCTGGACTATACCAGCTTTTGTATCCCATGGTGACAGATATTGATGAGTGGCAGCTTGCAGGCAGGCAGAAGCAGCAACAGGTTATACCTACTTCTGTCACAGCCCCCATTCAAACCTAGAGTACTGTGACCTTTGCTCTCCAAGAGCTAGAGATCTTGTGTAGGTCAAAGATGTCAGAATTTCTTAGTGCTTCCAGCAGCTGGCTTTAACGTATCTGGGTAGGCTTAGGTATTGTGATTCATCAGCTTATGACAGTATCCAATAGACACTCCTGAATCTGGGTTATCTGAGACACTTGGCCTAAAAGCTTGGCAGCTCTCTGGAAGTCTTCCAATAACCAGGGCAACTTCTCTTCTATGACTCTTATAGCCGTGTCTCCTTTTTTATTCTCAGCTCTCTATCCTCTACTTCCTGTCTCCTTGCTCCTGTCTTGACTGCTAACGGGAAGTTCAGTTGCTCATCTTCATCTGTCAATCATCCAGTCTCCTTACCACTCTGGCAGTTCCATTTACTGACTGCTGAACTGTCACTGCCACCCTCACTATCACTCTGCTGCTGTCTGACTATTCTCTGAGTTAGCAGCTCATCTCACACTGCTAGAAGCAGGCAAGAAAAGTCCCAGCCCCCAGAGGCCTCTTTTCCCCTCAATGGTGAAAAGCCAGGAAGGCAGCACTTTTGGGTGTCTCATTACTGGTTCAGCAAGTTGGCTGAACAGCATGCTTACCTAGCCAGTGCAAATAGAAGTATGAGTTTGTGCGGATCACAGCACTGTCTTTTAATATTATTATTATTAATATGTGAATTTTTTCATCTTTATTAAGTTGTGATTAAATATAAATTCTTATTTACATTTCAAATGTTATTCCCTTTCCCAGTTTCCAGGCCAACATCCCCCAGTCCCTCCCCCTCCCCCTCCCCTTCTATATGGGTGTCCCCCCCCATACTCTCCCAATATCCCCCTGGGCAGTTCTGTGATACAAGTGCATAGACCCCATTGGGGGCATCAGTGAATGTGAATTTATGGTTCTCTAGAATTTATTGAAGCTTGTGATACCAAAATGCCTCAAACAAACTGTTTTAAACAGTCCTGTCTGAGGCCGAATCTTCAGCAGTTGGAGGTGTCATCCTTGTGTAGGTTTCCCAAGATATTAGTGAAATGTTCAAAATGGCCAGTGCTGGGGGGAGAGCAGTTCTAGTGTCTGACTGACATGATTGACAGAGCAGCAGATTAAGAAACAGTTGACAGCTGCCAAGTAGGGAGTAAAATAGGCCCACCCTTTAACATGTTTTCTCATTTACCGGAAATGCACACCAGAAAGAATGCTTAAAAATAGCTAAAAGAACTTTTTGTTAACACTTAGAGTGATTTGAAACAAAATTTAGCAATGCTTAACACTCACAGTGTCTTGGGAGAGATGAATCTCCATCACCTGTCTCAATGTTAATGTCCCACATTATCTCAGCAGCACAATGAAGGGTTTTGATGGACTCAACCGTTCTCTAAAAGCTTCCGGATTCTGTGAATTCTAACTTCCATCAATATTTCAGCACATACCATGATAGCATCTTGGCGTGAGCACCTTCCATACTTTGTACAAATAAAGAACATTTAATATGACCAGCATTTGTTTATGAATCATATACACATGCTATTCCAGATAGATTTAATAGAGCCCAATGTCTTAGTCTTCTTATGTTAGGTTAAAATGCATCTTAAAGCTTAAATACTTAAGAGATACCAAAAGCTTAAATGTTTGATATATTTTCTGCTTGGCTATTTATAATGCTGTGAAAGGCTGTTTCTATTCATATCTAGTTTGACTCACTTGTTCCAGATGAGGTGCTCAACCACCCACTGGGTTCATTATTTCTTTATCCAACCCCCTCTTCATTTCTCTGCATTGTATTAAAATATTGTGAGCAAATAGATTACTAAAAAAGTGGAATACATGAGATACATGTGGCCATGCTCTGATTTCAAGAGTCCCCTAACATTTTTTTTTTGTCTCAATTCATAGAAGGGTTTATCCAGGTTGACTGAATTTTAACTTCTTTTTGTGTTAAAACCATTTCATTAGTCTTCAATTATATATGCTGACTGTAAGTTATTACAAATCATTGTTTTATGGTAAGCAAAATGGTCTACTTCTTTTACCTATCCCTAGAAGATGTATACATGCATGTCTACTCTGCCTCAATCCTAGTGATATTTTGTAGCATTTCTGTGTAGGACTGCAGGTAGTTTTCTGTTGTTGTTTTTCCTCAGCAGACATTTATAAGTGTCTGTCCATTGTATGAGTTCATGGACACACACACACACACACATACACACAGAGAGAGAGAGAGAGAGAGAGAGAGAGAGAGAGAGAGAGAGAGAGAGATCCTATAGATATACCAAGCATGAAGGACAAAATATGCAATGTATGGCTGAGATAATATCGATTAGACATGGAACAGACACTAGCCCTCAAACTATAGCTGCTTTTCCGTAGGGACATGAGCTGTTTGTACTAATGGCTGCTCACTTTCTCAGGAAAGCCCCTCTTGGGTAGGATATCATTAACTGCACAGGAGCTAGGCTGGTATTGTGGACAAAACTACTTTTAATATAAATATTTTATTTTTAATAAATACACATTTATTGCTACGGTTTTAAATTTTCCATAACACATGCATGTCGCTCAGTTCTATTTGATGTAATATTTAAAGTAGCCACCTGTTTGTAAAAAAAAAAGTGTCAGCTCAAGTTTGGGCTGTGGCCAAATTCCCTAAGTGACAAGTTTGTCAGCAGCAAATTTAGAAACAGAAAGCACAACCTAGAAGACACGTAACTGCTACATCTATCTTTGGTTTGAATGCTCGATAGCTATATTGGCTATAGATTTGGAAGCAAGGAAAAAAATAAGGAATGATCTCAAAATTAAAAGCAGGATAGTGTGGAAACCGAAGAGTTACTTACTGCAGACAAATATTTGGTAATAGTTTATGAGTGTAGTTATATTTAAACTATTTAAACTACCTAAATTATTACTGATCATGGCGAGAGCTTCAGTAGTCAGGAAGTGTGCTCGTTTAAGGTGAGAAAGCCTTGTGTAATTGAGAACTCTTGCTTGTAAAGCAACAAGAGTAAGATGAGACATTAAAGCAAGCCCACAAAGCCTGAGACAAAATATCCTGAAGATTAAATAGACTTGAAACACTAGAATGCGCCAGGTGATGGAGATAATTAAACTGGAGCGATTGAGATGGAAAGTCAAAGGTGAAAGCTCTTCCTGGGGGCAGTGCAGCAAGCATTCACTCTCATAGTCAAAGATGCAGAGCAGTCCATACTGAGAGAGAAGGAGCTGGATGCCAAGCCTTCACCCAGGGCTGCCTAGCAACCATTCTTCTGGGCAGGGTAGTGCCTAAGCTAATCTCCTTGGTAAGCATTTGTAGCTATTAATTTAATTAGCAGAGGCAGTGTAGCATGATTCATTCCCATGCAATAGAGAAATATTAATGAGGATTTTGAAATTCTAATCTTGAATACACATACGGGAAGCTATTCCCTAGTTATGTAGTAAGCTTGGGGAATGTATTACACGTGTGTGTGTGTGTGTGTGTGTGTGTGTGTGTGTGTGTGCGCGCGCGCGTGTGTGTAAATTTTTAAGTAATTATTAAGTAATACAGAAAGCATCCTTTGTAATCAGGTTCGATGTAATTTCTTCAAGACATTATAACTAAGAATTTTCTCTCCAATTGCATGAGAATGCATTGCCTAAGTTGTCTATTGGAGATGGCATGGGGCTTTATGACTCCAAAACACTATAAATCCCGATACTCCCTCAATATCCCCATTTTAATTGTGCTGTTCTTGGAAGGTCTGTGGACTTGCCAAAATAACAGTCTTCAAGGCAAATTGTGTCAGATACCTTTCAAAGGCTATTAATGCTCTTCTTGTTAGATGGCGCAAAGGGTGAGTGTTCAGAGATAACGAGAAATGTATGGCTTTGGCTCTGAGGCTGTATTTTATCCCCACAGGGTTGCTACTCAGACCTCTCTACTTCAATTTAATGAAGACAGTTGTATTTCAGATGTTTGAGAGAGTCATGTTCGACCAAAGGCAGATCACCCAGCATTCTCTGTACTTTCCAACACCGTTTCCTCTGGCAAAATGCTTTAATGTGGTACTGGCTCTTGATTGTGAAAATAACTTTGGAAAATGAAGTTTCCATGTTGTCTTGAGCCTTAATAAAGATACACAGGAAAATTAAAAATCTCTCAGATGCTTTTGTTGTTCCTTTTATTCCTTTTAGAAGAACAGAATTAGAAATGTTCTCCTTCCTGAAAGCTAGACGGGTAAGTTACTACCTTTCTACCTCTGGCGACTGCTGTCTCGAGTGATCCCTGTCCATTTTATAACAATATCTCAAGTTAGAAATGACTTCTGGTGTACACTTGTGAACTGATTATGAATGAGGTCAAGGATTTTAAGTGGCTGGAGGGAGAAAATGTGAGACAAAGGTAAAGGAAAACAACAATAACAGCATCAGAGCATCCTCCTGGAGGATGTTGGTTTTAGGGACAACCCCTTCTGTCTCTCGGTCTTGGTTTCTGTCTCTTTCTATCTCTATTTCACTCCACCCCCATCTCTATCTCTCTATCTCTGTCTGTGTGTCTCTGTCTCTATTGTTGTGCCAAGAAACATTTGTGAATCCTGAAAGACCAGTCTGCAGCTGATCCAATGCAATTGCGCAAGGGTCTTTATTCGTATGCCCGCGCTTGGGCTCAGCCGACCACTGACGTTCAGGATGATTTTGGAGAACACTCATCACCGCAAAGTTTTATAGAAAACAGCAAGCAAGGGGTAAGTGTGTCTAGCCTGGAAAGCACTTAATTGGTGGGCTACTGTGGCCTTTTAGCATGATTGACTTGTGCTGGAAGCCAAACCATAAACTTAACTTCTGATTTCCTCTGCACTGGTGGTTAGGCAGAGGCAGGCTTGTAACCTAGGCATGCAGATTGGTTGGGGGAGTAACCTGGAGATGCAGGTCTTGTTGGGTGTAGCCTGGGAACTGGAACTAGGCTTCGGTTTTGTTGGGGGGTAAATAGGAAATTAATGCTAGGTATCAGCCTTGAGTTAAAACTTAGGTCAGTTCTCCAAGATGGAGCCCAGCATTTGGTATTTCACTATTTCTCTCTATCTCTCTGTCTCTATGTGTGTGTCTCTCTGTCTGTCTGTGTCTCTGTGTCTCTGTCTCTGTCTCTGTTTGTGTGTATGTGTTTATCCCCATCTCCAAGTGTCTGTTTCAATGTCATAGGTTCTATGAGAATTATAAGTAACTTGTCTAGCTTCAATTCTTTATTTCAATTTTTAAGATAATATAAAAGTATGAATACAAAAAATTATATTAATCTTCAATTATGTATCTGACTAAACGAACAACCAAAATTAACTGATTGTTTAAAATTATAAAGTCAAAATAAAATTCATTTCTAGAGATAATCCCATTCAACTCACCAATTATCAAAATGTATTCTTGGGTAAGTTGCATTAGAAATACATATGGAAGTTGGACTAGATTGTTGGGCTACTTCTTGGACCGAAGAAATCAGATACCCTGAAATCAAAAGCCAGAGATATGTATTTTAAGAAGTTCTCTGCATAGTTCTGATATATATATATATATGTGTATATATATATATATATATATATATATATATATATTCATGTGGGATAAGCAATGTTTATACTGCATGTGAGAATATATATATATATATATATATATTATCCTTTATATTATATATATATAATATTATCCTTTTTTTACTTCCTGGCAGGTGTTATAAACATAAAATTGTTTTTTGTCTAGATCAGTTACATTTCATACATACTTAAAATCATGTCCTTTTTACTTTTGTTTTTGAGATAATAATTATATACTTTCTCTTTTTCCCTACAAGCCTTCCCATATATACCTCCATTCTCTCTTTCAAATTAATGGTGTCTTTTCCTTTACTTATTGTTACATGGACACACCCATACATATACCCCCACCACCACACATAGGCTTAACACACATGTAAAGGGAAATGTTAAGACTGGTATGCTCATATATTAGTGCTTTGTAAATTCGTATATTCAATGCTCAAACTTCAAACACTGCACATACAACCACATACACACACACACACACACACACACACACACACACACACACAGAGAGAGAGAGAGAGAGAGAGAGAGAGAGAGAGAGAGAGAGAGATAATCATTGTCTTAGGGCTTTATTGCTGTGAACAGACACCATGACCAATTCAAGTTTTATAAAGGACAACATTAACTTGGGGCTGGCTTACAGGTTCAGAGGTTCAGTCCATTATCATCAAGGTGGAGCATGGCAGCATTCAGGCAGGCATGGTGTAGGAGATGCTGAGAGTTCTACATCTTCATCCAAAGGAAGCCAGGAACAGACTGAGCATCCTCAGGCAGCTAGGAGGAGGGTCTTCAAGCCTACTTCCACAGTGACACACTCCCTCCAACAAGGCCATACCTTCTAATAGTGCCACTCCTGGACCAAGCATTTGCAAACCATCACCTTCCACTCCCTAGACTTCATAGGCTTGTTTAAACACATGCATCTATGGAGGCCATACCTAAACATAGAATAATAAAAAGGTACATTTAGTCAAACCTCCAATGTCCCCATAGTCTATAGCAGTATCAACCATGTTAAAAGTCCAAATTTCAAAGTCTCTTCTGAGATGCATCCAATCACTTAACTGTAATCCCTGAATTAAGACAGGCAGCCAGCGGGGCAAACTTCAAACACTATCATCTCCATGTCTAATGTCAAAGCAGTCTTGAGATCTTCAACTACTTTTTCATCTTTGTTGACTTCAATGAACTTCTTTCTCCTGAGCTGGTTCCACTCCCTGATAACAGCTTTCTTCAGGAGATGGTGACTCTGGCATCTTTAATATCTTTAGGTCTCCAAGGCAGCATCAGTATTAAAGTTTCTTGTTTCAGTGTCTGGGTTCCACACATGATCTTTCAAAGGGCTAGCTTCACTTCTCCAGCTTTGCCCTGTGTAGCAGTTTATCTTCAGGTTGATCCACACTCCAATGATGCTGCTGTTCTTGGGGATCATCCCATGGTACTAGCATCTCCAGTACACTGGGGTCTTCCGTTGCAACTAGGCTTCACCAATAAATAGACTCTCATAGTCTCTCTTCTTGGTACCAAGCGTCAACTCCTTTGCATGACCGCTTTGGTCCTTGATTTTCAACTACAACTGAAGCTTTACTTTTCACCAGTGGCCTTCCATGGCCTCTTATTGTCCCAAGCCTCAGCTGTTCTTCATGATGCCTTCATGCCTTCAAAACCAGTACCACCTGGGCGATTCTTAAACCTTACCAACTACAGCCTGCAGCATGAGGTACAACCTTGACTGTCTCTGGAACACAGCTTTTTTTGTGCTCTCAGAAAACACTTCCCAGAAGATTTCACCTCAATGATGCTGGTCTCTTTCTTAATCACCACTGATTTCTTAGCTCCAGCTGACCAGCATCAATTGGCCCAGTAGTCTCCTTCTCCTCTTGAATATAAATTAGCCAGAGACACATGGCCAAAGCTGTTGAGTTCTGCTGCTTGAACAAGCTGGAACATGGACCCCTTATTCTATTAAATTATCACTAGCTTCCTCTTTTCTAACTCTTTCACTGCCTAAACTTGGCTGTTCTGGGTCTTGCTCTGTAGATTGACCTTAAATTTGGAAATCTGTATGCCTGTCTCCTGGGATTAAAAGTATGTACCACCACACCTGGATTTAAGCTTTCCTTCACCTAGAACTTGCTCTGTTCTAGACTGGCGTTGAACTCAGATCTGCTTGTCTTTGCCTCCTGGGATTAAAGGTTTGTAATAAATTACCTGGAGCTAACTTAGCTGGATGGGATCTTGCTCCAAGGTCATTACTCCCTTAATTCAATTTAATATCCTTGAACACAGGATTTAGCTCCATTTTACTTCCTGGTGTCCCTTTAATACTTGAACCATATATTTTGTATTTTTCGTTTCTCCACTTCCTCTTTTCATTAAAATGCTCTTCATAAATGTGAACTTCAGGAACCACACAACAGAATTTACTCCAGGCTGTTTTGAGACTTCCTTTTTCAAAGCAATTAATCTACATCTCTTCACCTTAACCTCAGGCACACTCTTTGGACAATGGCAAAAATGCCACATTTTCCCTGAAAATACCACAAAAACAATCTCTAGCCATATACTGAAATTCTTGTTCACTGAACCAACTTGGGCCAGGTCTGAACAGTTCAAATTACTCTCAGTAACAAAGTCTTCCACAATTCCTACTAAAATGGCCCATTAAGCCTCATTTAAAGCATTCCACCACTTTCCAAATCCCAAATCCCAAAATCTACATTCTTCCAAACAAAAGCATGGTCAGGCCTATCACAGCAATACCCTACTCCTATTACCAACTTCTGTTTTAGTTAGGGTTTTATTGCTGTGAACAGATACCATTACCAATTCAAGTTTTGTAAAGGACAACATTTACTTGGGGCTGGCTTACAGGTTCAGAGGTTCAGTCCATTATCATCAAGGTGGAGCATGGCAGCATCCAGGCAGGCATGATGCAGGAGGAGCTGAGAGTTCTACATTTTCATCCAAAGGACGCCAGGAACAGACTGAGCATCCCCAGGCAGCTAGGAGGGGGATCTCCAAGCCCACTCCCACAGTGACACACTTTCTTCAACAAGGCTATAACTTCTAATAGTGCCATTCCCTGGGTCAAGCATATGCAAATCATCAACCATATAGCACACATATATGTATATACACACACATATATATGTATACATGTATGTATACATATATACATATATTTCTAAGTGTATGAGTATGTGTGTATGTGTATGTGAATGTGTGTATGTATATGTGAATGTGTGTGTGTATGTGTATGTGTGTGTGTGTGTGTGTGTGTGTGTATACAGGTGTTGGGCGTTGACGTAAGTATATTCCAAAGTGCTAATTATGTCCATAGCTATATATTCCCTTACTCAACACACAATGTTTAATTGTGCTTTGAGTAAGGGAATATTTTTATTTGATTCTTTGAACTTTCTAAACTGCAAATAGATTTCTCTTGCATCAATACATTTCAACCACAATCTCCTTTCCTTCCACTTCACTAAACTCCCCGACCCCTTACTCTCATTACATTTTCTCTTCAGAGAAGAGCAGTCAGATCTCCAAGACACATCAGCCAGAGAGGAGAAAACAAGAGACAGTAAGACAAAGTAAAGACCTCATATTTGGATAAGGCAGTCCAACATAAGGAAAAGAGTAGTAAGAGTAGGCATGAGAGTCAGTGATACACCTGCTTCCACTGTCTCAAAAGAACACCAATCTAACACCTAGAACATCCTCAAAATCTTTGGTGCAGATCGATGCAGGCCCTGTGTTTGTCACCTGAGTCTCTGTGAGCTCATGTGAGCCCTGTTTAGTTGACTCAGTGGGCCGTGTTCTTCTCATGTCCTCTATTCCTTCTTGACACCTACAATGTTTTCTACCCTCTTTCTTCCCAGTGGAGACCTCCAATTTAGACTCTCTCCCCACCTGACCTCTGACTGTGTTTCTCTGTACCACTCTCACCTGTTACTGGGCAAAGCACTGATCAATGATAACTGCAGAACATAACTAGGAATCATTTTATTGATTTTTTTCCCAGTCATGATTGATTCTGCCCTAGCTTGCAGAGTTATCCAGATTCTAGTTCCTGGTCATCCAAGCAGTGTAGGACACAGGTGTCCTCTTGGGGAGTGGGCCACAAGTTAAACCAAACATTGGTTGGCCATTCCTACAAGTTCTGTGCCAACATTGCTCCAGCATATCTCGAAGACAGAAGAAATGGTAGGTGAACAGTTTTGTGTTTGTTTTGGTGACCAGGTTTTTCTTTTAGTAACCTGCAAAGTACATTGCTGTGCTAAAGGGAGTAGTAGAACATCGTGGTGAAGGCTCTGAGCCCATACCAGCTGGACCTCTCTACCTTCAATGAGCTTAGTGGAATTTATCCATGGCAATGGGGATCCTTTGCCAATTTTCAAAGGGCAAGCTTCTGACCTAGAATTAGCCTGATTTGTTTAGAGATCTCCATTAGATTGCCTTTATTTTTACATTCTTTCAATAAACTTATTATGATGGATTTGGAATATATTGGAGAATTCTCAGTGTCTTGGTTGCATACAATTAAACTGTTAATAGTTTTAATCTGTTATATCACCAGTGTGGAGTCATTATTTTGCAATTCGACCAGTTTTTAACAAATTATTTTTGTTCACCACTGAATAAAATTCCATTACTGTGGCTGGCCCAAGCTCTATGAAACTCATGTTAATGGGTTTCTTGCCTTCTGAAAGATGTTTTGTTCATTGCCAAGAGCAGACACACAAAAAAAGCTATTAAGGCCTCGTTGAACCTTTGTTCAGCAGTGGACTCATGGCTTCCTATTCTAGCTCATTGACTAGAGCAGTGCAGCCAGGCAGAGGATCAAGTCTGGAATATATGGCTCTTACACGAGCTGTCTCTGGGTTGCCTGTCTGGAAGGATGAAAATACTCCACTGTTGCAGATACAGCTCTCTCTTTAATTTCTCTGGTAGACAATGCTCCACCACTGCCTTTGTTTAGACATGCTCCAACATGATGCAGAAATCATGTTTTCAAATCATACTTCCTTTATAGGGTATTCTAATTGCCACATAATATAATCAATAGTGATTAGCGATTTTATGTTTTCACTGTGAAAATAATTTATAATTCATAAGGACAGGGAGATGACTGACATTTCTTCAATATTCTACCTTTAAATGAAAATTAGAAATTGGAGTCAATTCATAAAAATCTCATAAACATTGACTGGTAGTCTAAGCTGATATTTATAAATTTTACCTTGCAATATTTTAATATTTTGATTTTTACTATAGCTTGGAAAATAAATCTATCTGTTTTATCTATAAGTTTTATAATAAGTGAAACAACAGCATCTGTAATAATCCATTAACTATATCTAAAGAGCTATGCTTTATGCAAAGAATATATATGCTCATCCTTTAACCTTCCATTTTAATTATTTTTCCAAGTGTCTGTAAATAGGCTTATAATATTGTACAGACACTGACTTATATTCATATATGTATGCACACATATACAAATTCAAGGCCACACATATATGTATATACTTGTTCAGTACATGCATGCACGTGCATATGCATGTACACACCCATTCATGTGGACTCAAAACTCATATGTAAATATACACACATTCATGTGGACACAGACTCATGTGTACATGCAAACACACAATCCAGCTCACCCTAGCCCTCATGTGGTGGAAGTATTGAATTATCACATTGTTGGTGCATATTAAAATACCTGCATGCTTAATTTCACTGAAGTTATTTAGAGATTCATCACTTGAGTTAGTTTTGATGCGATGCTTTGTAGTGTGGGGACTGATGCAGAAATCTTCATTTAAAATGTGAAGGTGTTGCTTCTGGTGCCCATCTGGTGGTTCTGAGGTAAGCCCAGGAGTCAAGTGTGATCCAAAGCTTTCTTTATATAGAGATCCTAAATTATTAACAATTGCTCTTAGAATAAAACAAACCTTTTCAGTGTTGCTGCATGTGATCTAATCCCTGCTGGACTCTGCTACTCAGATTTGCCTGAAGCCAACATTAGCATTTCTATCCCAGTTGGCCAACAATGAGACATTTGTATTTTATTGAGAAGATTTATGTACCAGGTATACTATTTTCCTATGGTCAAACTGGGGTCTGTAAGGTTCAATAAAGGAGACTGCCATTATTCTCATTCCTAATCTTCAGCATTAACACATTCTCCACAGTTGCTCTGTTGAGGGGGCATATGAATCCAATCTTAACTCAAGGGGTAGCAAAACAGTTTCTTCATTTTCCATTAGTTTTATACCTTTTTAATTTGTAAAATTAGAATCTGATACTAAAAATGATCCTTTTTGCTCTTTCTTGAGTATCCTGAGGTATGCTTGAAATCTGTTTAAGTTGACAAGTATCTTAATCAACTGTTCTATTCCTCTGAAGAGACATTATAACCCCCAGGGACATACTTGCTCCAAAAGAGACTACACCTCCTCCCCCAAATCCTTTTAAATAGTGCATCTCCCTGTTGAACAAGCATTCAAATCTTGGAGGCTGTGGGTGCGCCATTCTTATACAAACCACCGTGTGAGATTAAAGGGAAGCAGTGACATCTTCCCATGATGGGGTTGTGGGGGCTTAGGAGGTTTAGGCTTGGTTCCTATGTGCTTCGAGGATAATTAATTAATGTCATCATTTGGAATTCTATCAACATTGTAGTGTGTGAGTGGGTGGGCAAATGTATGCTGGTGTGTACAGATGTTTATGTGCAGAGGCCAGAGGAGGACATCTGTTGTCCTGCTCTATCCCTCTCTAATTTATTCCCCTGAGACAGGTTTTTGTCATTGAACATGGGTCAAGGTTACTCATTAAATTCTAGCGAAAATATTTATTTTTATAGCTTTTTGCTATTAAATTACATTATAATTCAAATTTCTTGTTGCTGTGTCTACCTAGTTCAATAGCATTACACCACGTTGCTGTTTACTTCTGTCCTTTTCCCACCCTCGGTTCTGATGAAGCAGTCCGAAGTTGGATTTTAGTTGCTTTATCATGTAATTGACGTAGAAGTGATCATTTACAGAGAAAGTAAAAGGTAGCTTGGGCAATAAAAATTATGGTTTTTCTTTAGTGTTAGCTGATTTTACTTATTCTTGAATTATTCATGATTTATCAGGAGTATTTGACAATAAATAACAGAATATTGACTGACAACCAGAATGATCATGTGTTATTGTGGTTAGTTAGAAAATGGTGGGGTTGGGGAATTAGTTCAGTGGTAGAGTGTTTGCCTAGCAAGTGCAAGGCCCTGGGTTCAGTCCCCAGCTCCAAAAAAAAAAAAAAAAAAAAAAAAAAAAAAAAAAAAAACCCAAAAAAAACCAAAAAACAAAACAAAAAAAACCTCAAAAAACAAACAAAAAAAAGAAAATGGTTTAGACGAAGGCAGACTAGTTTTGTTATTGAGTGAGGTCACTTGTGGTAATGCTTTCATCTATGCTTCAAGGATATCTTTTCTAGACATAAAAACGATGCAAGAGAAGATACCCAGGTATATTGAATTTCTCTGGACTGATGGTAAACTACCCAGATACTGTCCAAAGTAAAACAATGAACAAACCCAGTGTGTATATGATATACCCCTCATAAATGTTTCAGTATATTTCAATAATAGAAAAAAATCCACAGCCTGTGAGAAAAATGATGTTGAGAAGGGTGACAGAATTTAATAACTATATGTGAATCTGTTAATATTTTTACTTGTGTATTGATAATTACATCTGTTACATGTTTTTCATTGGACAACCTTTATAAGAATTTGAGGGGAAAATAGCAGGCAGATCAGTATCATCAGCATCAGCACCGCTCCTCCTCTGCTCTCCTCAGAGTGTTAGGTGGACTCCCTGCTCAGGCAGTGAGCTCATAGTACAGTTTACAAAGAAGATTAGAGTACAGTACAACCATGAGCATTAAGGTTTAAATGTTGGCCTTAATCCTGATTTATAAGCTATCTTACTGCTCTCAAGATGACTCTCAGGGAACAGGCGAGTCACTATGCACACAATCTTCATAGTGTTTGGGTTAGTTCTGTGAAAATCCTTGATTCTTAGCCTTCAAAAACATAAACCTTATTTTATCTTATGGGCCAGAGGTGACTGACTTTGCACCCCCCCTTCATGTCCACTTGGTTTTCCTTCTTTTCTCACTAGAAACTGCCACCAGAATCAAGATAATTCAGTTTGAAGCCTATGTACACACACACACACTCACACACACACACCATCACACTAACAAAAAAAAAATCAAAAACTAAAAAAACAAAAAACAAACAAAGCAAAATAAAACAAACAAAACCCAACAACCTCAAAACAAATAAATAAACAACAAACAAAAAATAAGAATGATTGTACACTCCCATATCCCAGCCAATTTTAAACCAGACTGTTTCCATCCTAATTATGTTCTCATTACTGGAAATTTCTGGCACCTGAACAATTCTTTGAGATAATCAACTTAAGAAGAAGACTCTTTTTGGCTCACAAATATTAGAGATTTCAGAACGGTGTTTGGTGAGTGAAAACAAATAAATAAAAGGAAGGGAAATGGCAGGGCTTCTCCTAAGTATGTCAGACGAGAGACTTGATTATAGATAATCGCGAGAGCATAGCTAGAAACAGATACACCGAAGACAGTCCTCAATTGTCATGACCCTGAATCAGGTCGGGAGGGGGGAGGGAAAGGGAGAGAGAGGAACCAAGTGCAATTGCCAGGAGGCCAAAGGTACAAAAGGATACAAATGAAAAACTTTAGGTAACCAAGTTGTCTGTATTATGTAGAGAACAGCCTCTGGGGAAAGGGCAGCCCAGCTACTGGGCTGAAAAATTCAGGGAAGAGGGCAGGGAAGACGCTAAACCAGGTAGGGATTGAAGGATGCTGGGAAAACTTGGAGGGCAGGTCTTCTTTGATGCGTTAAATAAGCACCAGAGCCACTTGTCCAGAGTTTGACACTTAAGTTGCTCCTATTGCTTCTGCGTCCATGGAGAGAAAGCAGACTGTGCTGTGTACATAGCGTCTGGAAAGCACACTCCTGTCTTGGTGCAAACAGAAGAAAGAGAAAGAGAAGGTGCTCGTGCTGCTCCCTTTCCCTTAAGTGTTCTTTTCCCGAGTGACTGGATGACCATCACTGAGTTTCTGTTCTGAAGACTCCTCTCATTCGCCATAGCACCAAGCTGGGACTACTTCTTCAATGCATGGGGCTTTGGAATAAATTTAGAATTCAAAGGACAGCATATAAGTTTATGGCTTTCTTCATTGATAGAAAATAGTTTTCAAGCTTAGCTGAAACTTCACATTGTCCACAAGCCCTTCCTAGTTTCAACTGTTATTTTGGAATAGAATTTTATTTTGCCTTCTTTGAATTATCATGGCGATTTTTAGGAATGGCTCTCCTTGTTCATATATATAAAAGCAATGAAGCAATGAAGATGTATATATGTCTTAAAGCAATTTTTTTCACATTAATATAAATCCTACTAGATTTTTTGACCTGTAAAAACCATGTAATTTTCTGCTCACCTCCTCCAAAGCAAGTTTCAATGTGCTTGGTACATATTTAATTCCTTTTGCTATTGTTTAATTTGGTTGTTTCAAAAATTCAATTAAATGAGATGGATCTTGTGAAAATTTAATACATATATTAAGAATATTATTTTGGAAGAAAGTGGAATTAAATGTGTTATCCTTTATAGCAGGTCAGTGAACAACCAGGTCAGATATACCTATTTAAATACCTTTTGTTTGTATGTGTTTTGTTTGTTTGTTTTTGTTTTGTTTTGTTTTCCCTTTAAATCACTTGCAGGTTTCCAGGCAGTCTGGTTACAGAGGAGGATTTTCATAAAAGTGGATGATTCACAGAAGGACATGTCAGTTTAATTCATCCTCTGCTGGGTCTCAGGGTGGCTGTGCTCTGTCAGGTGGGCACCTGCTGAACAGGATTCCATGGCGTTCTTCCCTGACTTAGAAGTCAGTGACATTATGTACTGACTCCATCTATAAATGACAAATAATGCCAGATGCTGTGCTTCCTCTCTGTCTGTTCTGAACACGGGCTAACCTTTACGACTATCAGTTACAATTTCCTACTGTCTACTGAGCAGCTAACAATAGAAAGGGTCCCCTGTGTTCAGCTGAGCTCACCAAAACTTGAAAGTTCAGAGGAAATAGATGGGGCTTGCTGCTTTAATGGTGCATTCAACTCCATCGCTTCTCTTCTTAAATCTTATCCCGAGTTACAACTTGCCTGGTTCTACATTGCTCGGTAGTCAGTGCTCAGGTTAAGGTAAACACAATCCTTTATAATCTTTTCCCAATCCCTTCTGATTAAATACTGTTCCAGGAGTCTGTCTAAGGGACAGCTGAGGCCCCGAAAGCAGCTTCATTGTTGCTGGCATTCTTTCTTACTCTGGGTCTGGGTAGGATGTTTCTATTTGTCTTTTTTTTTAACCACCTTAAATCACCATAGGGATGTGTAATTAGTTTGACAATCTTTATCTGCCCTTCCCCATACTTAGATGAGGTTAACCCTTAAAGGAAATTTGTCATCACGAATCAATGAATCAATGTTGAGCATAAAACATCACCATTATAATTTCTAAATGTTACAAATGCACCTGAGGAAAGAAAAAAAACAGCACTTTAAAAACATAGACAAGGCCTATAGGAGAAGGCAAATGTTTAGTATTTATACTGAAATTTAAAGTTTTCATTTGGTTTGTTTTTATTTCTTGTATCTGCTAGTATAAATTTTTTTCTTAGATTAAAGAAAATGTCTTAAGGAAAGTATGATGAAGACCTCAACCAAGTAAATTTATATATGCCACAAATATACTCATCAAATAGCATCAGACTGAGCATTAAATAAAAATGTGCCTTATGCCGTGTTGCAGCTACTGCTGTTGCTGCTGTTAATTTAGGGTTTTACATCCTATGTGGCTGAGGATGGTTTTGAACTCATGAGCTGGCCCTTTCCACCTCTTTAGTGCAGGATGTATACAATGAACCACCAGGCTCTTCTCAAAATCAAACTATTTCATCCAATTCAATATTCAGTACCCAACTGCACAGAAACACACCAATCAAGCAGAATTTATGACACTGCAAGGAGAATGAGAAGACTTTTGCTTCTTTGCTCAACTGTAAATTGCATGACTTCATAAGAATTTGAGAGAATTGTCTAGATATTGTAACATATGTTTAGTTAGTCAGCTTTCATGCAGTCTACATATTAATGATTTTGAAAAGGTTAACATATCCTTCTTAGAGGGGAAGTTTGACTCTTGAAATGTTTAATTACCCATTGACAGACTCAGGACGGCCAGCATGTGCCATTTTTGCCATGTACAGTCAAGATCTACCTGATGAATTATCAAAGAACAACTTATTTTGACACCTTCTATTAGGAGTCTCTATTACCAGAATACTTTGAAAATTGTAATGCATATTATTTTCCAACAAATATAATTTCCCTTACATATACATTTCAATAATTTAAAAACTAGAATTGTAGTCACGCTTACACTTCTACTTATTCAAGAGGTTAATAGCTTTCTGAAAAGCATATTTTAACACAATTATTCCTATAAATAACCAGCAGTTTCTTTGTCACAGGTCTGTCTAGACACACTAAGGAATATTTTGCTCAAGCCCCAAACTTGATGGCTCACCATCCTGAGTTCACATGGAACTCTGATTTTCTTATTGCCCACCAGTCATGCCCTGCTCCAGCGCAGAGACATGGGGTTCAGCTCTTCCCCAAGATCATGGTCGCTTTGTATTCTGTTGGAATTTAGACAAACTGGTGGAAACTGCCGGCCTAAAGTCATCAGTGTTGAGGACGGGACATTTAATCTCTTAGTAAAAGGCTTTGTAAGATCAATAGCATATGGAAGAGCACATCCAGACTTTGCCATGTCTCAAAGACAAAACTCTGTGCGTTTGACTCCCAACTGCCAGTTCCAGCAGCTACATCGTTTTTCATTTCATTTGAAATGAAAGTGAAAAATGAAGAAAATTCAGATGAATTTTTGGTTGGTTTTGCTTCTATGGACAATGTCCAGCTTGGGGAGGACCTAAATCTGCGTAATGTGGCAGTGACATCCCTAAAATTCAAAGGTGATTGAATATTACATCCTGGGACGATGAGAGAGAATAATGTTTTCATTCCAGCATTGACCTTGAGAATTATTTTTTGAAAATATCAGTCAAACTAAAATTCAGTTTGGGGTATGTCATTTTAACTACAGGAGTACATTTAAAATAGTTGTGTGATGTAGACACTAACCTTCATATAAGGTGATTCATCTATACTTCAAATAATAATCTGTGAATTGTGCATTTATCATTGAATTATAATGCAGACTGTAAATATTATAAATAATACCCAGAAAAATGAAAAGATTAACAACAAAATCAAAGTCTCAATTGATTTGGCAGATAGAGCTAATAGAAAGCTATAATCCTTTAATTGCAAAGATTAAGTTGAAAATACAAGTAAGTAATGATGACAGGGTCTCTAAGTCACCCTGGAAAATAATTTTCTGGAAAAAAGTTACCTTGGTGTTTTTTACTATTTCTGGGTTTTCATGTACTGGTCTCTTGTTGTTAAATTGATTTAACCTAAATTTTTAAGATTAAGTAGCAGTTTATTTAGGAAAATTTACAATTTACCTCATTGGCAGGAAAAATAATCTCTTTTGATTGTTTTATTGTTGGTGGTGGTGGTATGCATATGTCTCTCTCTCTCTTTCTTTCTCTCTCTCTCTGTGTGCGTGTGTGTATGTATGTGTATGAAATTCATTCCTCATGAATCCTAGTTACATTACCACACAGAAGTATTTCTACTTTGTCTTTGAGCCTTGACATCTTCAAGAGTTGAAAGCACACACTAATCTTAGCTATATAGAGTTTTTCCCACTCTTTTACTAACTATTAAACATATAAGGAATTCACCTCAGCAATAGCTCACACTCCATACCCCTCCTCATTCCTTAACCCCAGCCCTCCTATATTTGTTACTGTGCTGTACTATCAAGGAAAGAGATTGAAGTTAATGGGTGAATTTTGGAGAGAGACAACAATATCTAGGAATACGGCATAAAGCATTTCAGTTTTGTGTATTTAATAAGAATAAGGTTCTACTTTTTTATGATTAAAGTGAACTATCAGAATCATCTGTTAAATTTTTTCCAATCCATCAAAAACAATTTTGGTTCTCAACACAAGTATCCAGAATTGGGAGCCTCAACTGACACTACCCAAATAAGACTAGCTTCTAGAGATCTGTGCAAGGCATTTTTAGTACGCTAATTATGCAAGAGGACGCAGCCCACTGTGAGCTATGCTATGCCAAGGCAGGTGGACCTGGACTGTATAAGAACGATCGTTGAGCAAGCCAGGGGAAGCAAGCCAGTACGCATGTGCCCTGGTTTGCTTCAGTTCATATCCTACTTACATCCTGCTCTGACTTCCCTCAAAGACGGATTGGAAGATGAGATAAACTTTCCTTCCTCCACGCTGGTTTCTTCCAATATTTCAGAATGTCTATAGAAACCAAATTAGGGGACAGATATTTTGTAGACAAAGAATATTTTTATTTTCCTGTTCTGCCCCTTAAAGTACTTTCTGATTTGGAACAGGCAAGGCAATTTTTAGAATATTGAATAATTTGAGTGTTTCTGTTGCTCCTCACTACTTGATGAATGCTCTTTTGTTTTAGTGAGAAATGCTACCACATTGGTGCTGTGCGTTTCTTAATCTTGATTAGTCAAGGTGATCCCAAAGCATCTTTGTAGTCTACTTTGTCTTACAGCTTGTTTACATATGTTTGTAAGCAGATTTTAATAGTCGGTCTGTGAAGTCCTTTCAGTTCTCAAATATAATCAAATAAAACATTAGAGAGTTACAATCTCATCATTATAATTTAAGGAAAATACAATATGTAAATTCCAATGAGCTATATGTTAGGTAAACAGCTAAATTATATTCAATTATATATATATATATGTATATATATGTATATATGAAGATAAATTTAGCCATTTATAATTTCAGGGACAAGCTCGTTTTTTGCAATATAGATTTTTATCAAGTTGCTCATATCTATTTGGAATTCTAATGTTTATTGCTATATATACATAAGCACAATCATGAGGACAACAATAAAAGCCTACTGGTTGCTTGTGACATAAGCTTTCGTTATTTCTATTCTTCTGTATTTACTCCATGGGACCTGATTATGTCTCCCTGTCTGTTTATTACTGTAATTCCAAGAAAAAGGTCAACACTCTAGGTTGAGTTTAAGCAAATGTTTACTCCCAAGACCTTTTTCTTGGAATGTCTCAAGTCAAAATGGGAGCTGCTATCTTTCCTTTGATATTTCTATCATTTCTCAAGTATAGGTTTGACGTCTGGTCCTTCTTACCTATAACTGCAGTATCTATTTTTGCTGAGCACCTATATCAGCTAACACTTGGAGAAATGTTTCAACAAGTTGGTAAAAGACTGAGAGACTAATCTTTGTTAATCAAGGGGTATTTAGGTAGTGCCTGGAACCTGTATTTTCTTCTAGACAATTTCATCATTGACCTTTAGTATCAGTGATATCCTTGGAAATTTTAATGACTTTCATCGATACTTTATCCTTTTAACCCCAGCTATTTTTAGATGTTAAATTATATTTTTCTAATATCTCTGTCATATGGTGCTGGTCCTGTATCTTGTGAATATTTCATTCATCTTTATTTTCTTGTAACATTTACCTTTTGACTTTTGAAAGCCAGATATCTTTCATACAATAGTAAGAATGGAGAATAGTTTTAAATCCCTACACAGTATGCATTTTGTCCTGGAAGGCCTTTACTCTGGGGATTTGAGTTGGTTTAACAAGGAATTGTGCTACTGATATTGGACTTGCTCATCTGCACTAAACATATAGTACTTGATTCTGCAGAAATATAGCATAATTATATACATTCTTTCTCCATACTTTCAATCCTATACTTTCTCCATTGTCCTTCCAAATGCAACATCTTTGATGACAAAAGCCATAAAGTAAAGAATAAGACTATATGCACAAGTAAAAGAAAAGAATATGAATACATACAGAAGGATACCAAAACATTTAAAAATACTCTCAAATTCACTCTGTTCACAAATGTAAAAAAAAAAAAAATCTGGATTTGAGTCTAGAATAATTAACAAAAAGGGGAACAATATTAGAAGAGTAAGAAATTAAAAATCAATGATAATGGTAAAATAACCCAAATAAAAGTTCAGTGTAAAAACAGCCCCTTCCGACAAAAGAGATAGTACCCATCAGTTTCTCTTGTCGTCTAATACAAGCAACCATACCACCTCCATGAGATTATTAATGTTAGGAATGTGGGTAGAAAGAAGCAACTTAAGTCTGGACTACTGTATAGTTCCAGAAGATAGAGAAGTATAAAAATAAGCAACCAAAATGTTTGTAGAAAATATCACAACCACAATGGAACCAAACAACTTGCCACAAGGTCTAATTGCAAACTAGAGAGATCTAAAAAATAAAAATAGTGTTAAACTCATAATAAGTGCAAATTGTACATCATAATGTAACAGAAATTCTGATTCTTTTGTTCATTTTGTGCTTTTATTTATCACTTTAGAGAAAAATGTTCTTTCCTTGTATTCTCCAAAGTTTAACAGTGAAAGATTTGCCTCTATTTTTCCCTCACAGAGAAATGAATAGGTTTATGTTTTAATATATTTAGCATGTATTATATTGATGTTCAGATTATTGATACTTGGGCAACAAAACAAAAAAGAGTAGCCCTTCTTTATTAAAATAATAAATGGCTGAGGAAGAAATTAGAGAAGCAACACTCTTCAAAATAGCCCCAAATAATGTAAAATGCCTTGATGGAACTCTAAGTAACCAAATGAAAGAGTTGTATGATGAGAACTTCAAGACTTTGAAGAAAGAAAACAAATTATGATTTTTCTCACTAGTTTTCTCCCACTTTGGTTCTAAATGTGTTATAACTGTAACTGCTTATCCTGATGTCAGATATAGTTCATTTAGTTACACAGCTGTGCTTTGTTGACCTACTGTAGTAGGCCATCTCCATGATTTGGGATATATTTGTTCACTATGTATCTGCAAGTCTTTCATCTATTTGCCTGTTTTATCATATTTACTCTCTTCTGCCTAGCCATAATCAATTAATTTATTTTTTATTTAACTTGTACTTAAGAATACGTTTGCAGAGTGCAAAGACAAAATAAGGCAACTATCATTTAAAATGAGTCTTTTTTCTGAGCTTTCTCTACATACGGCAGCAGTCTGCTTGTTTTGCATAAATGTGATGACAATGTACCTTAAAATTATTACCAACATTGTATGAATTGAGTATGCTCTATATGCATTGTTTAATTATATAACTATGCACATGTGTGTATGCACTAGCACAACAATAGAAAGGAAGAAATGTACAGTAATTTGAGAGAAAATAATGGGAGGTGCACAGAAGGGTTTGAAGAAGAGAAATGAATGTGACAAATGATGAAATTATAAATTACATGTATGAGTTCTTTGAGAATTTCATAGAATGGTTTTGCATCATATTTACCCTATCCCACAACTCATTCCAAAAAAATGTACCTCAGATTCCATGCTTATGATTGAAATTAAACATAGGCGAGTACATTGAAGTAGATTAGTTCATAATTTGAACAAGTTCATACATATATTTAGGAGAGGATCATCTTACTTTGTCTTCTTACATGTTAATATATTTTGTTTGAATCCTTTAAAGGGATGATTTAATCATGTTATATGAGTCATAAACAATATGCAAGCATATGCATATTTTTAAAAAGAAAAATAGAAAGAAAAAAGGAGTGAGAAAGAAAGAAAAAATGGTTTAAACATGTATGCTAAAGGTATGCCACTAGTTGATATGCATAACAGGTAGACTCTAGAATGATGCAAAATTTAAATCAAAACAAAGAAATCATTACCTGATTTAATATTAATATAATCTAATATTAATGATAGTATTTTCCCTTTTGTGTTTAGGTGTGTAATTTCATAGGTGGCAGAAAAGCCAAATGAACAGCCATGAGCAACAGAAACAGATCTGTATGCTTGTGTTCAGATGACTGTTTCAAGGAACTTGGAAAAGTTTGAGTAATTGAGGGGAGTCGTTTTGTAGTAAAAACATATATTATTAAATATAATTATGCCAACTTAGAAATCTCTTTGTTCTTTAAATATTCTGCCTAGAGAGGAGCTGGGAGCCTGTCTCACTTTAACAATAGCTATACAGTAGTGGTAAAGGCTTTCTGTGCACCCATAGGTAAGGAACTGTCAAAATCATCAAACCTTGAAATTCTTTACTCCTACTCATCCCATTATTCTGTTTAATCTTTTGTTTTAGCTACTTCTGTACTTAAAAAAGTAATAAATGCACATAGTTTAAAAAGTCAGCCAGTACCACAAGGCTGTAATAAAGCACTCAGACACTTGTCTCAACCAGGAACTCCCCTGACTTCCTACGGACAATGTGTCACCTCTCCAAAGAGGCTTTGTACTGTGGATTTTCATATTTAAAACTTGTACCTTTAACATTTATTTCTTGAGCTATGAAATTACTTTTTGCTTCATTTTTATGGAAGATAATGAATTATTGCTCAATTGTGTCTTCTTTCTTCCATCTTTCTAAAAAAATTTTTAAATTAATACTATTTGTCATACAAATCATTGTGTTTTATTATGATAATATATTTTATCCAGTTACATTATACATGTGTTTTTGTTTTTCCTGTTGATAAGGGTGGGAGATGGAATGCTTACCTAGAAGGTCTAAGGAAGGGTTATTTTGGATGTATCTGTGGAATAATTAAAGAGTGTGACTTCTTCATATGATCTTATTTACTACATGGTCAAAGATTTAACAAAACAAACTGATAATGTGTATTGGAGTCCTCTCGGCTGGATCCTGCTTTATTTTTCCTTCAGGTTGGGTAAATGGATCTCAAGGCAGCTGTAGAACAAGAGTGAGCACTTGGGCTTTCCTTCCCTCCATACTGAACTTCTTGATATACCTGTGGTTTCTGGATCTTATGTCTTTTGTGTGTTTAAATTTTTTACAGAGGACACATGTTTACTCACCTGTTAAGATGAAAATTCACAAGGATATTCTGAACCTCAAAATTGTTTTGAAAATAACTTGATTCTGTGTCTTTTCCTCCAATTTGTCTCAATTGCAGATATTTTAGGCTCAAAATATCCACATAATTTTAATGAATTTGTCTTAATGTAGTATAAATCCCCATGGTAGTTACAATTTATACACTAATTAACTGTGGGTGAGATGTGGTGTTTTATTGAATTTGAACAACTCTGAAAATGTTTTTGGTCATTGGAATTCTATAATTGAATTAAAATTCACCTTTATATGAGCTTATTTTTACATTTTCTGTTTGTTTTTGTTTTATTTTATTGTTTTTTTTTTTGTGGTTAGGTGGTTGGTTTGCTATGTAACTGGTGAATTATTTCATTACATTCTGAATTATTTTTCTGTCTTTATTGCAAACCAAACTGTGAACCAAAGCCATTGTCCCATTTCTTACTACTAGTAGAATAAAGAAGATTTCCCCTGTTCCACACTCTCACCGGTATAGGATGAAGTCATGCTTTGTATTTTAGGCATTGTTTTAAATTGCAATTACTTCACAGTAAGGACCAGCTGCCTCTTATTGAGGATAGAGTTACCTTCTGTACGACTCTGGGTTGAACTATTTATGTCCCTGATACTGAGTTTTAAGGGTTTATGATTTGGACGCCATCATTTTCTTGGATATGTCTTTTATGCCATCTTTTTGCCAGTGGCTGTCCTCAGTTGCTATAATGTGGCCTTTTGCAGTATAGTTTCACCTACTTTTCAACATCCAAAAAGGTGTTGACATTTTTTTTTTTTTATTAACTTGAGTATTTCTTATATACATTTCGAGTGTTATTCCCTTTCCCGGTTTCCGGGCAAACATCCCCCTCCCCCCTCCCCGTCCTTATGGGTGTTCCCCTCCCAACCCTCCCCCCATTGCCGCCCTCCCCCCATAGACTAGTTCACTGGGGGTTCAGTCTTAGCAGGACCCAGGGCTTCCCCTTCCACTGGTGCTCTTACTAGGATATTCATTGCTACCTATGGGGTCAGAGTCGAGGGTCAGTCCATGTATAGTCTTTAGGTAGTGGCTTAGTCCCTGGAAGCTCTGATTGCTTGGCATTGTTGTACTTTTGGGGTCTCGAGCCCCTTCAAGCTCTTCCAGTTCTTTCTCTGATTCCTTCAATAGGGGACCTATTCTCAGTTCAGTGGTTTGCTGCTGGCATTCACCTCTGTATTTGCTGTATTCTGGCTGTGTCTCTCAGGAGAGATCTACATCCGGCTCCTGTCGGTCTGCACTTCTTTGCTTCATCCATCTTGTCTAATTGGGTGGCTGTATATGTATGGGCCACCTGTGGGGCAGGCTCTGAATGGGTGTTCCTTCAGTCTCTGTTTTAATCTTTGCCTCTCCCTTCCCTGCCAAGGGTATTCTTTTTCCTCATTTAAAGAAGGAGTGAAGCATTCACATTTTGATCATCCGTTTTGAGTTTCATTTGTTCTAGGGATCTAGGGTAATTCAAGCATTTGGGCTAATAGCCACTTATCAATGAGTGCATACCATGTATGTCTTTCTGTGATTGGGTTAGCTCACTCAGGATGATATTTTCCAGTTCCAACCATTTGCCTACGAATTTCATAAACCCGTTGTTTTTGATAGCTGAGTAATATTCCATTGTGTAGATGTACCACATTTTCTGTATCCATTCCTCTGTTGAAGGGCATCTGGGTTCTTTCCAGTTTCTGGCTATTATAAATAAGGCTGCGATGAACATAGTGGAGCACGTGTCTCTTTTATATGTTGAGGCATCTTTTGGGTATATGCCCAAGAGAGGTATAGCTGGATCCTCAGGCAGTTCAATGTCCAATTTTCTGAGGAACCTCCAGACTGATTTCCAGAATGGTTTTACCAGTCTGCAATCCCACCAACAATGGAGGAGTGTTCCTCTTTCTCCACATCCTCGCCAGCATCTGCTGTCACCTGAATTTTTGATCTTAGCCATTCTCACTGGTGTGAGGTGAAATCTCAGGGTTGTTTTGATTTGCATTTCCCTTATGACTAAAGATGTTGAACATTTCTTTAGGTGTTTCTCGGCCATTCGGCATTCCTCAGCTGTGAATTCTTTGTTTAGCTCTGAACCCCATTTTTTAATAGGGTTATTTGTTTCCCTGCGGTCTAACTTCTTGAGTTCTTTGTATATTTTGGATATAAGGCCTCTATCTGTTGTAGGATTGGTAAAGATCTTTTCCCAATCTGTTGGTTGCCGTTTTGTCCTAACCACAGTGTCCTTTGCCTTACAGAAGCTTTGCAGTTTTATGAGATCCCATTTGTCGATTCTTGATCTTAGAGCATAAGCCATTGGTGTTTTGTTCAGGAAATTTTTTCCAGTGCCCATGTGTTCCAGATGCTTCCCTAGTTTTTCTTCTATTAGTTTGAGTGTGTCTGGTTTGATGTGGAGGTCCTTGATCCACTTGGACTTAAGCTTTGTACAGGGTGATAAGCATGGATCGATCTGCATTCTTCTACATGTTGCCCTCCAGTTGAACCAGCACCATTTGCTGAAAATGCTATCTTTTTTCCATTGGATGGTTTTGGCTCCTTTGTCAAAAATCAAGTGACCATAGGTGTGTGGGTTCATTTCTGGGTCTTCAATTCTATTCCATTGGTCTATCTGTCTGTCTCTGTACCAATACCATGCAGTTTTTATCACTATTGCTCTGTAATACTGCTTGAGTTCAGGGATAGTGATTCCCCCTGAAGTCCTTTTATTGTTGAGGATAGCTTTAGCTATCCTGGGTTTTTTGTTATTCCAGATGAATTTGCAAATTGTTCTGTCTAACTCTTTGAAGAATTGGATTGGTATTTTGATGGGGATTGCATTGAATCTGTAGATTGCTTTTGGTAAAATGGCCATTTTTACTATATTAATCCTGCCAATCCATGAGCATGGGAGATCTTTCCATCTTCTGAGGTCTTCTTCAATTTCTTTCCTCAGTGTCTTGAAGTTCTTATTGTACAGATCTTTTACTTGCTTGGTTAAAGTCACACCGAGGTACTTTATATTATTTGGGTCTATTATGAAGGGTGTCGTTTCCCTAATTTCTTTCTCGGCTTGTTTCTCTTTTGTATAGAGGAAGGCAACTGATTTATTTGAGTTAATTTTATACCCAGCCACTTTGCTGAAGTTGTTTATCAGCTTTAGTAGTTCTCTGGTGGAACTTTTGGGATCACTTAAATATACTATCATGTCATCTGCAAATAGTGATATTTTGACCTCTTCTTTTCCGATCTGTATCCCCTTGATCTCCTTTTGTTGTCTGATTGCTCTGGCTAGAACTTCAAGAACTATATTGAATAAGTAGGGAGAGAGTGGGCAGCCTTGTCTAGTCCCTGATTTTAGTGGGATTGCTTCAAGTATCTCTCCATTTAGTTTAATGTTAGCAACTGGTTTGCTGTATATGGCTTTTACTATGTTTAGGTATGGGCCTTGAATTCCTATTCTTTCCAGGACTTTTATCATGAAGGGGTGTTGAATTTTGTCAAATGCTTTCTCAGCATCTAATGAAATGATCATGTGGTTCTGTTCTTTCAGTTTGCTTATATAATGGATCACGTTGATGGTTTTCCGTATATTAAACCATCCCTGCATGCCTGGGATGAAGCCTACTTGATCATGGTGGATGATTGTTTTGATGTGCTCTTGAATTCGGTTTGCCAGAATTTTATTGAGTATTTTTGCGTCGATATTCATAAGGGAAATTGGTCTGAAGTTCTCTTTCTTTGTTGTGTCTTTGTGTGGTTTAGGTATAAGAGTAATTGTGGCTTCGTAGAAGGAATTCGGTAGGGCTCCATCTGTTTCAATTTTGTGGAACAGTTTGGATAATATTGGTATGAGGTCTTCTATGAAGGTTTGATAGAATTCTGCACTAAACCCATCTGGACCTGGGCTCTTTTTGGTTGGGAGACCTTTAATGACTGCTTCTATTTCCTTAGGAGTTATGGGGTTGTTTAACTGGTTTATCTGTTCCTGATTTAACTTCGATACCTGGTATCTGTCTAGGAAATTGTCCATTTCCTGAAGATTTTCAAATTTTGTTGAATATAGGTTTTTATAGTAAGATCTGATGATTTTTTGAATTTCCTCTGAATCTGTAGTTATGTCTCCCTTTTCATTTCTGATTTTGTTAATTTGGACGCACTCTCTGTGTCCTCTCGTTAGTCTGGCTAAGGGTTTATCTATCTTGTTGATTTTCTCAAAGAACCAATGTTGGTTCTGTTGATTCTTTCTATGGTCCTTTTTGTTTCTACTTGGTTGATTTCAGCTCTGAGTTTGATTATTTCCTGCCTTCTACTCCTCCTGGGTGTATTTGCTTCTTTTTGTTCTAGAGCTTTTAGGTGTGCTGTCAAGCTGCTGACATATGCTCTTTCCTGTTTCTTTCTGCAGGCACTCAGCGCTATGAGTTTTCCTCTTAGCACAGCTTTCATTGTGTCCCATAAATTTGGGTATGTTGTATCTTCATTTTCATTAAATTCTAAAAAGTTTTTAATTTCTTTCTTTATTTCTTCCTTGACCAGGTTATCATTGAGTAGAGCATTGTTCAATTTCCACGTATATGTGGGCATTCTTCTCTTACTGTTATTGAAGACCAGTTTTAGGCCGTGGTGGTCCGATAGCACGCATGGGATTATTTCTATCTTTCTGTACCTGTTGAGGCCCGTTTTTTGACCAATTATATGGTCAATTTTGGAGAAAGTACCATGAGGAGCTGAGAAGAAGGTATATCCTTTTGCTTTAGGATAGAATGTTCTATAAATATCCGTTAAGTCCATTTGGCTCATGACTTCTCTTAGTCTGTCGACATCACTGTTTAATTTCTGTTTCCATGATCTCTCCATTGATGAGAGTGGGGTGTTGAAATCTCCCACTATTATTGTGTGAGGTGCAATGTGTGTTTTGAGCTTTAGTAAGGTTTCTTTTACGTATGTAGGTGCCCTTGTATTTGGGGCATAGATATTTAGGATTGAGAGTTCATCTTGGTGGATTTTTCCTTTGATGAATATGAAGTGTCCTTCCTTATCTTTTTTGATGACTTTTAGTTGGAAATTGATTTTATTTGATATTAGAATGGCTACTCCAGCTTGCTTCTTCTGACCATTTGCTTGGAAAGTTGTTTTCCAGCCTTTCACTCTGAGGTAGTGTCTGTCTTTGTCTCTGTGGTGTGTTTCCTGTAGGCAGCAGAATGCAGGGTCCTCGTTGCGTATCCAGTTTGTTAATCTATTTCTTTTTATTGGGGAGTTGAGGCCATTGATATTGAGAGATATTAAGGAATAGTGATTATTGTTTCCCTTTATATTCATATTTGGATGTGAGGTTATGTTTGTGTGCTTTCATTCTCTTTGTTTTGTTGCCAAGACGATTAGTTTCTTGCTTCTTCTAGGGTATAGCTTGCCTCCTTATGTTGGGCTTTACCATTTATTATCCTTTGTCGTGCTGGATTTGTAGAAAGATATTGTGTAAATTTGGTTTTGTCATGGAATATCTTGGTTTCTCCATCAATGTTAATTGAGAGTTTTGCTGGATACAGTAACCTGGGCTGGCATTTGTGTTCTCTTAGGGTCTGTATAACATCAGTCCAGGATCTTCTGGCCTTCATAGTTTCTGGCGAGAAGTCTGGTGTGATTCTGATAGGTCTCCCTTTATATGTTACTTGACCTTTTTCCCTTACTGCTTTTAATATTCTTTCTTTATTTTGTGCGTTTGGTGTTTTGACAATTATGTGACGGGAGGTGTTTCTTTTCTGGTCCAATCTATTTGGAGTTCTGTAGGCTTCTTGTATGTCTATGGGTATCTCTTTTTTTAGGTTAGGGAAGTTTTCTTCTATGATTTTGTTGAAGATATTTACTGGTCCTTTGAGCTGGGAGTCTTCACTCTCTTCTATACCTATTATCCTTAGGTTTGATCTTCTCATTGAGTCCTGGATTTCCTGTATGTTTTGGACCAGTACCTTTTTCCGCTTTACATTATCTTTGACAGTTGAGTCAATGATTTCTATGGAATCTTCTGCTCCTGAGATTCTCTCTTCCATCTCTTGTATTCTGTTGGTGAAGCTTGTATCTACAGCTCCTTGTCTCTTCTTTTGGTTTTCTATATCCAGGGTTGTTTCCATGTGTTCTTTCTTGATTGCTTCTATTTCCATTTTTAATTCCTTCAACTGTTTGTTTGTGTTTTCCTGGAATTCTTTCAGGGATTTTTGTGATTCCTCTCTGTAGGCTTTTACTTGTTTATTAATGTTTTCCTGTGCTTCCCTAAGTGTGTTCATGTCTTTCTTGAAGTCCTCCAGCATCATGATCAAATATGATTTTGAAACTAGATCTTGCTTTTCTGGTGTGTTTGGATATTCCGTGTTTGCTTTGGTGGGAGAATTGGGCTCCGATGATGCCATGTAGTCTTGGTTTCTGTTGCTTGGGTTCCTGCGCTTGCCTCTCGCCATCAGATTATCTCTAGTGTTACTTTGTTCTGCTATTTCTGACAGTGGCTAGACTGTCCTATAAGCCTGTGTGTCAGGAGTGCTGTAGACCTGTTTTCCTCTCTTTCAGTCAGTTATGGGGACAGAGTGTTCTGCTTTCGGGCGTGTAGTTTTTCCTCTCTACAGGTCTTCAGCTGTTCCTGTGGGCCTGTGTCTTGAGTTCACCAGGCAGCTTTCTTGCAGCAGAAAATTTGGTCTTACCTGTGGTCCTGAGGCTCAAGTTCGCTCATGGGGTGCTGCCCACGGGCTCTCTGCAGCGGCAGCAATCAGGAAGACCTGTGCCGCCCCTTCCGGGAGCTTCAGTGCACCAGGGTTCCAGATGGTCTTTGGCTTTTTCCTCTGGCGTCCGAGATGTGTGTGCAGGGAGCAGTCTCTTCTGGTTTCCCAGGCTTGTCTGCCTCTCTGAAGGTTTAGCTCTCCCTCCCACGGGATTTGGGTGCAGAGAACTGTTTATCCGGTCTGTTTCTTTCAGGTTCCGGCGGTGTCTCAGGCGCAGGGGTCCTGCCGCTCCTGGGCCCTCTCCCACGGGAGCCCAGAGGCCTTATACAGTTTCCTCTTGGGCCAGGGATGTGGGCAGGGGTGAGCAGTGTTGGTGGTCTCTTCCGCTCTGCAGCCTCCGGAGTGCCCACCTGACCAGGCGGTTGGGTCTCTCTCTCACCGGGTCTGGGAGCAGAGAGCTGCTGCGGGCCGGGATCCGCGGGTGTGGGACTTCCGCTAAACACAGAACGTGCCCGGTCCTAGAGAAATTCTGCTTTCGTGTGTCCCAAGCTCACCAGGCAGCTTTCGTGCAGCAGAAATTTTGGTCTTACCTGTGGTCCCGAGGCTCAGGTTCGCTCGTGGGGTGCTGCCCAGGGGCTCTCTGCAGCGGCAGCCGACATTTTTCATTTTCTTTGACACTGTGATATAGGTATATAGTTATAAAGGTATAAAGCTATCATCTAATAGACAAAACATGTAACAAAATGTATATAATTTTGTTATTTTATTGAATTTTTATACATTGTGTACTGTGCTGACTCACATTTCTTTTTATTTTCTCCTCATAACATGCACAATATAATATCTCTCGATATGTTTTATTTATTATACTTAATGCCATCTGATTCACTTACATTTTTACATATAAAGGCAAATAATTTGCCTCCCTTCTCTATGTAAATACAACTGTCACAGTGAGCTATTCAGTCTTTACTTGTCAGGTTAGTGAGCATAGCGAGTTTTCTAACTCACTTATTGTTCATAATTATTTTTAGTGTCTTATGTGAAATTATTATTTATCATTTCAGCTTCATCCAAATGTAGGTAAATATAATGAATTAATTAAATTTCTGGCCCATGATGTAGAAAATCTCTCACAAACATCCATAGATTTATTTCTAAGGTTATGCTGGGTCTTGTCAAGTTAACAATTATCATAAGCCATCACACATTCATTCACTAAATGTTTATGATGAGAGTAAGCCAATTCATGGATTAGTCAGAAAATATATAGAATAGTGAGATAAGCCAAGATGTAGCTTTTCTAAGTAAACAATCTCCATGTACATGTAATAGATGTTTGCTAAATTCTCCTAAGGTATCTGTTACATAGAACATTACACTTAATAATTCTGTACTTCAATTTTGAATTTGTATATATTCTCATAAGTAGGTACAGATGGATATAATTTAGGTAACCTGATGTATACTTTTTTTAAAAAATTGCAATGCAATGCTATCATTTAGCATTTACATTCAAGAATAGTAAAATTGTGCCTACAACACATATGTGTTTTTTAAATAAGTGCATTTCTGTGAGTTTATGTGCCTGAATACTAATATAATAGAAAGTTATTAAAATTAGCTTCTGGGAGGAAACTAAGTAGAATCATGGTGATTTGAAGTATATGTGTTTGTATGCCATATATAAACCAACTATAATTTCAAAAATTGTTTTAAGTTTAGATACATCATGATTTTTCACTTAAAGTACTTTTGAAATTATTCTAGTTGCTTAGAAGGTAATAATAACTAGTTTGTTGACACGATGGGGTTTAATTTATTGTTTAATATCTTCCTATTTTTTATTTATCTATCTTCCTCAACTCTTTTCTGTATCCAGAAATATTTCTGGGTGGCCTTTAGGGAGGTGAACAAGGAAGCAGTGAACCATGGAAATATGTTAAGAACATTAAAATGTAGTAGGTAGATTGTAAGGCATGAAACAAAATAGTTCCAATATCCAAGGAGTTGTATTGCAACCTGAAGATAAGGACAATACCAAGAAAATAATTGTAAAGTTTGTGTCCTATAGAAACTCAGATGAAATGAAAAGAGGAGAGAGAATTCACTACAGTGTAGTTACTGTGAGGGTGGGTAGAGAGGAATCATCAACAGGGATAGATAAAAGAATAGCAATTTGATTCAAGAAATATATGGCAGGTCATTAGTATCAGGGAAGAAGAGTGATGGTCCATTAAAAAGCTGTTTGTGTGTGTTCCTGCTTGTCTGTATGTGCACCGTATGCACACAGGTCTTTGCAGAGGTGATGTGCACAGGTGTCCATAGAGTTGAGATGTCAGTGCAAAGTCCCTGAAATTACAGGTTGTTGAAAACCACCCAAATGGGTGGTAATAACTGAATTCAGGTCTCTGTAAAACGGCAAGAGCTCTTACCACTGAGTCATCTCTCCAGGTTGCCATATGGCATTTTATACAGCATTGCCTCCTCTGCAGATTGGCTGCTGAGGCAGAAATATTTATCCTCGCATATATAAATCCAACAGACTAGTCTGCATTCCTCATCAGACTTTTGGAATAAATAGAAAGCTGAAGCCATGCTACTTCGCCCTTGAGCTAATTTTGAATACAAAGAATAATTTCTTGCTACATAGAAATATAAAAATTGTATAAAATAGTGACATAAGAAAATATTACTGTATTTAGATTTTATTCTATATTTTAATAATCATTTAAAAAGTAAACCTACTTCCTTAATGAATAAGTTACAGAAACCTAACAATTTTTGCTATACAATCAGATATTTTACCTGTAGAAAATAATTTATATATAAACATTCAGAGAGAACCTGTAGGTTTCATTAGTACATTCTTTAATAGGCTCACATTATTAAAAAATATGGGCTATATTATTGTTAATCTTGATTGTCATCTTGTTTGGACCTGAAATCAACTAAGAGAAATATCTCTGGGTAAGTCTGAGAGGAACATCCATGAAAAATTGCCTGAGGAGAATAGATATGTACCAGGAGAGTGACCATCAGCATCCTGCAATAAACCACAAACTATGAGGTCTAAAAATAAAATACAATACAATAAAATATAAGGCATGCATGCATGCCTGTCTCTTGTGCTAGCTAATTTTGTGTATACTTGAAACAAGTTAGGTTGCTGGAGAGAAATGAGCCTCAAATAAGAAAACACCTCTCTGTAACCCTTGAGTCCCACACCCTCAACTCCTGCTGTTGCTATCTCGTGACTCCAGGCCAGATCTGGAAATTCTGTGGACAACTTTCTACAGAAGCAAAGTACACAGAGATGCTGCTGCCCTTCAGTGATAAAATCAGAGGGTTTCCAATCCTGCATTTCTCCTTTACCCCGGGCCACACTATGCCCCAGAGTGAGTATTACAAGCATTGCTGGCCTAATGGATAGGTTATGGGAGGGATGGGACGGGGTCTCCCGAAGGTCATCAAGGTATAGGCACAACACGAATGGTGTTGATGAAGCCAGAGCAAGGGTGCCACCATGTCAGCACAATGACACATCTTCCTTCTTGAAGAAGCCTCAGGCCTTGCTAACATTCATGGCCAAGTTTACAGGAAGGTCAACATCCTTAGTCCAAGCATCCTATACCGCATCCTTACACAGCACAGGGAAGATGCCCAGGTACAGATGGGCCTGGCGAGCAGTATAGGGATTGCATGTTACAGCAATGATAGGAACCTTTGGGCAGTACCGGGCCCCTTGGGAGCACTCCTGCCAGACTTGGTGAGCATAATAATGGCTCCACTGCAGCACTTGAGGTGCTCCACAGCGCCCAAAGCTGCAGCTTCTGCAGGGTAATGGGTGCCAGACAATGCAAATAACTGCAAGTGGTAGGTGGCAGCCTCTGTCTTTTGGACAAAAAGGTGCTGCATGTGAACAGCCTCCAGAGGGTTCCTTTCCAGAGAAACCCTTTGGCTGTTTCTCCAAACAGCAAAGTTGCAGTCTGCTCCATCTAGGATTACATTGCCTTCAAGCATGGGTGGGGCGTGGCTTCTTGATCATGCTCTCCAGCCTTGCAAATGA
The DNA here is from genome assembly GCF_021556685.1 of Rattus norvegicus. Taxonomy (NCBI): domain Eukaryota; kingdom Metazoa; phylum Chordata; class Mammalia; order Rodentia; family Muridae; genus Rattus; species Rattus norvegicus. Next base: position 127,305,573 of record NC_141535.1, read on the forward strand.
AAGATGCGAACACCATGTCCAGGTCCTGCACCACCCCAAACATGGGGTGTCATGGATGTCATTTTTGGACATGGCGGGAGGTCCACAGCAGCTCCGGACAGATTCACACCCTTCTTGCTGCCCAAGGAGTTACCACTCTCCACCTCTGTCACCAGGTAGTCAATACCGTTCTTCACCCGCAGTGAGATGAGTCCAGGTTTACATAGACCTTGTTGCCCACCTCCATTACCTTGCAGATATTCTTATAGTCCAGCCACAGGAAGTTCTCCTCACACTTCTCCATGTAGGCATTATCCAGGGTAATCTTCAGAGTGACTCCCTTCTTCCTTTGTGTCCAGAGCCACCACAATGGAAAGATAGAGAATGGGATCAGATGCAAAACTTTCTGTGGTTGCACAGACATTCTTAATAGTCTCTGCATGGTACTCATGGGTTCCATGAGAGAAATTCAGATGAGCCACATTCATTCCAGACATAATCATTCCCTTCAACATCTCCACAGATTGGCCAATGGTACAAATGATGCCAGTGTTGTGGGCCATGATGGGTGCGGAGTCAATTTCCAGGCAGCACATGTGTTCCAAGAAGGTATTAGTCATGGCTGCATGGAGCTGCTGGGTCTGCATGAAGGCAGTCCCTGCTTTGCTGTGTGTCTTTGGCATGGTTCCTGAGGTCCTTGGGAGTATTCAGATCCTGCTGCAATACCTATTGAGTCAGGACGCTCGCTGATGATAATGTTCTAAACCTCTGACCTTGGAATCATGTCCTGACTCCATGTTCCTGCTCTGTTTGAATTCCTGTCCTAACTTTCTTTGATGATGAACAGTAGGGTTGAAATATATGCCATAAAACCCTTTGCTCCCCAAATTGCTTATGGTAATAGTGTTTCATCACAAATTGGTAACCCTAAAACATTCTGCCTGTTTCTGGCATGCATGGATATTATAGTTTGTATATGCTCAGCTCAGGGAATGGCATTATTAGAAGATGTGACCCTGTTGGAGTTGGTGTGTCACTGTGGGTGTGGCTATAAGGCCCTTGCCCTAGCTGCCTGGAAGTCGGTTTTCCACTAGAAGCCTTCAGATGAAGATGTAGAACTTTCAGCTCCTCCTGCACCATGCCTGCCTGGATGCCGCCAAGTTCCTACCTTCAGAATAATAGACTGAACCTCTGAACATGTAAGCCAGCCCCAATTAAATGTTGTTCTTATAAGAGTTGCCTTGGTCATGGTGTCTGTTCACAGCAGTAAAATCCTAACTTAGACAATGGCCTATTGTTGATTCTGCTGTTCTTGCTCTTTATTGACATAAGAAACTTGTTCCTTTGGCTTTGTTATGTGGTCTCACATCAGTATCTCTCCACAAATCCTTTAGGACTTCAGCACCAGACTGGGAATAATCAGACATCAAGACTAATTGACTAATTGGGTACTGGGTTCTCAGTCTTTCTAAAATGCAGATACTCATTGTTGGATTGTAAAATCCCTATTAAGTAATTTTCCTTTATAGTATATATTCATTCTATTAATTCTGCTCCACTAGAGAACCCTGACTAGTATACTATAGTGAAAATTAATCTTAAAACAATTTGTATGAAGATCAGTGTTAATTCTGAAGCTCAAAATGGCATGAGTCATGACAAACTGGATAACAAATGAATGTGGATGTTTTGATTCATCTCCCCTAATGACATACTCTAACTAAGCTAAAATCTGTTGGTTGATATGTTTGTCAGTAATGATGTAATCACAAGAGCTAGGAAGAATTGATTCCTTACCAATGCATGAGATCATTCATGATTACAGTGAATTTCAGTGACTCCAGATAATATTAGTTCTTCTTGTTACTGATATCATCATTGGTCACTCAGAAATGGTCCAGCCATGTGCATTAGTGTGTAAGCCTGAACAGACAAACAACTGACCTGTGACCTCCTTCTACTCCAGCTTCTGGTGAGCCACATTAATACCATTGTTCTAATCTATTCCTGTTGCTGGGCTGACTACCATCACTGGCAGATTTAAACTTCAGTGTTTATTTTACCTACTATTCAGTACTCACAATATATAACTTTTCTGCAAAGCACTGCAAAAGTGTTACAGAATATACTGATAGAAAACAATGACTCTTACCCTAAAATTTCTCTCTCTCTCTCTCTCTCTCTCTCTGTGTGTGTGTGTGTGTGTGTGTGTGTGTGTGTTCATTTGAAGTGAAAAAATTTAATTCCAAATAGACAGAACTAGGGTCTATATGAGAATTCAGATAGAAAGTAAACAATCTCTGAACTAGAATATGTGAAAAGTGGAAATTTTACATTTTAAAACTAATTTGGAGGGACTATTAAAAACAAACTCAGAATTACTTTTTTGTATTTTGTAAACTTTTAAATACTCCTATTTAGAGGTGTGTAATATCTATATTACTATTCCATTTTATTACTTTACAATTAATTATATGATTCATACTTTTAAATTTTGATGAAGTCTAGTTGTTTTTTCAAATATTCAAGTCATATCAAATTTGATAAAGAAATTTAGAGTTTATACTATACAAACCAACTCTCATAAATGATCAATAGGTTGATGTAGGAATCAGTATGTATTGGACCCATTATGTTCATTATCTCATAATTTTAATTTAAAATTTCCCCCAAACATCCTTAATATGAGTTCTGTCTTCCCCATATCTAGGGACAATATTATTTTGATTCTTTCCTTTCTGATATTGATATCAAATTCTATGCCTTTGACTTAGACTATGATCACTCTTGACCTTACTTTAAGATTGGTACCTAAAAGATCCCCCTATATCACAAGTCTAATATCATTCCCACCCTCACACTTGATCAAATACCATCATCATGAATACTAATTCCAATTGCCTGGTATAAAGACCTTCACAATCTGGAGATGAGATGAAATTCATGACCTATGTTTCCTTGAGTTATCTATGAATCTTACTGAATATGCAAGGTAAGGATAAGCTGCTGTGACCCATTCATTCTCCTGCATTTTGTTGTATCACTGGACATTTCTGTCTCACCCAGTGAATTTGATCCTGCTTAACTGAAACTATTCTGATGACATCAATGTCTCTTCCTTGACCCCATTAACCTAAATATTCTATCCAGAAATCCCCTTTGACTGTCCATTTTTTAATGTTGTGTGAATGCTGATACATAGAATTAATTCCTGGAGTATTTCAAAAATTAAGTTCTTAGCATTTGCTCTTTGGAGATTATAAAACATGCCTCAGATTCTGCCATACAACAGTATGTACCTCATTTTTAATTTTCATTCCCATGGGCAATCATACTGAGTCTCTACTTTCTTATCAACATAATCTAGTCAAACCAGTTAACAAAAGATTCAGTTAGACTGTTTCCCCTCTGAGGAAAACGAAGCTTGGGGGGATGGCAGTGGAAGAAGTTAGCTATGGTTCATGAGAATTTTTTTAAAGACAAAAAAGGTGGTGGAGTGATGAGAAATTAAGTAGCAATAACTACCACAGTAGCATTTCTTTGATGACTAATTGTAAGTTTACAACCTAGAGGTTATCAAAAAAGTAAGCCATCTCAGTACACATACAAACCCATGAGTGTATAGTATATACACATATACATACATAAGTACATATACATATATATTTATGCACTTGCCCATTCAAGTGTATACACATCTTATAACAGTACTCTACAATCAATTATATTGTATAAAACTCTAATTTAAGTTCAAATTTATTTCAGCTGCTCCATTGACTAAGGAAAATAGACTTTTAAATAACGGGTATGTGGGGAAGAAGGAGGCAATAATAATCTCATAGCTGTGATTCAGTGGCTGAGCCAGCTGATGCTCAGCTATTTAGCAAGAGAACAACTCTTGAAGAGGGTTCTGAATTAGTCTGGCTGAAACTCAACAATTTTTGGGGGAAAACCACATTTAGCCAAGAGGAAGTAAAGGACCGAGCATGGTTAAAGATTTAATGAAACAGATGGCCCATTGTTGTGCAATGGAGCCATCACTATCAAGTCTGTTTTTAACCCATTTTAAAGACTTGCATATATTGATGTTTCAAAAAGTAGATGCAGACCCTAGAGAATCTATCCAACAGTTGTATTTTTGTCCCCAATGGCTGAGTGATAGTTTTGAACTGAACATTATTTTCTTTTAGAAGAATGGCTTCATAAAAGATTCTGTATTTTTAAAAAAATCAAGAGTATCTTACTTTTCATCATTGACAAACTTCTTGATGAAAATAGGAAAGAGCAGAGTAGGAAAGTACAATTAATCAATGGTCACTAATTTCCATGTTGATAAAACCAAAATAACCACAAATTATGATATACTTAATAACTGAGAATAGGCAAGGCTTTTCAGCAGTACTTCATAGTCCTATGAAAATGCCAAGTGTAGAATTTGGCTAGACCAAATTCTATTCGCAGAGAGGGAGTGTATTCATTCATTTAAATAAGAAAATCAGGCCATTTGTTTGCAACATTTAGAAAATTTATTCCAAGGCTACACTCAAGCTGGGATATTCTGCTAAACTTTCTTTGCACCTATCTGTGCCTTTTATTATTTTGTGGGAAAGGCAAGTCATTTTGTTTATAGCCAAGGATCTCCTCATAGTTGGGAAATGTAAGGCTGCTGAGTCAGTAAAATCAAAACTGACTTTATAAAAATGCTTAATACTTAAAAGTGCTTATAGTTATTATTAAAATTTTATTAATTCACTAATTTTTTTCTTTTCTTTTTTTCAGAGCCGGGGACCGAACCCAGAGCCTTGTGCTTGCTAGGCAAGCGCTCTACCACTGAGCTAAATCCCCAACCCCTTAATTCACTAATTTATTCATCTCAGCCATTTTATTTGATTTCTGAAATGAATGGTACCCAACCGGCTTTTTTTTAATTTTATTTTTCTTGGATATTTATGTATTTACATTTCAAATGTTATCGCTTTTTCCCCCTTTTCATATTTTTCTATAAAGTTCATCACAAACGTATTTCTTCAAAAGATCATTCAAATGTCACTTTTAACTACAAGAAAGAGTGTCTTTAGAAAGAACAGGAGATCTATTATGTTGAAGATGGATTCCCTTCTCTAGACATTAGCTCCATCGTTTTTTTCCATTTCCAGCATTTTCTAGAAATATTGTTCTTTGCTCATTATTAGACTTTTATCATGTTTCATTCCTTACTTTTTTATTATAAAATAAAGATTCCATATGAAGGAAATTAAGGGCAGAATTTTATACCAAGGAAATGGGGCGGGCCACTGCTGTCATGAACACAGTCATGTAGATTTTGAAAATTGGAAATCAGTTTTGTGTGACAAAATGTAGATGAGTTTTTGAAAGTTGAGACTGGAAAAGCCACTGACTGATGGGCGATTCTTATGGGAGCACAGACAATGAGAATGACGGAAGAGATGAGAACAGTGAAGGTCCAGGTGGTGAGGTTTTAGAGAGGAACAAGGACTTCATCAAGAATGAAGGTGGGTGCAGTTTCTCTTGACACCTTGATTGAGAATCTGGCTTCAATTTTTCCTGAGAAATTGAGTTTTTATATTAAAGATATTGGGTTTGTTTGGTAGTAGAAATCTCCAGACAGAACATTATTCAGGTTGGTGCTGAGAAAAATGCTGTGATTTATACTGAAATAAGCATCACTTCAGAAAAAGCTCCTTGCAATACAATGGGGAAACAGGGAAATGTTTCCTTGGGACCAGAACACAGAAGCTGATACCACTGTGGTCCAAAGGGCTCAGTCTATATCTGGGGCTGGCAGCAAAACTTGACAGTGTAAGTGTCATCAAATGGTACCGATTTTGAAAACATGATAGTTGTAAGATATCGGAAGTCCTGGAGTGTAGCTGGGACCAGGCACTCTATGTCAGGGTTGTAGTTCAGGTAGAGTCCTTGAGAGGCTATTTTTTTTAAAGTTGTGAAGATAAATCCTTAGATAGTAATGGAGACCCCAGAGTATTGGAGATATCAGAACCATGCAACAACCACCACAGAGAGTTGCAGATGTGGAATGGAGTTGTTTTAAGCCAAACAGAGAAACTGATGTGCTGAAGAGGGTGTCTTTGGAACACAGACTATGTGGCAAGCCTAGATTCCAGACTAGAAACTGCAGGATTTGTTGTAACACCTGCTGTGTTTGCGTTTTGCTTCAGTGTGGTGGTTATTAATTTGCTATGCTCCTATGCTTTCTCCTATTAATTCACATGTTACTGTTACATTATTTATTGAAAGTCTTAACTCAGTTTGTATTCTTCAAAATTCACAGTTAAGAGACTCTATCCTTTGACATTTTTGGAATTTTTTCAAGATTATTAGAATGTTAACACTATACTGTACTTTTATAGTATTTTGAACCTGGAACTCTGTGGGGCAAGTGGACAGAAGTACTGGTAAAATCGAGCAGAGGCAGACCCTGGGGAATCGACAATTCAGAACAGCAGGGGTGGAGACAGCTCCCTGCCTAGATTCACCTGTTCTGGAGCATATAACTCTAACACCCCACTGGGAGGACAATGGCAATTAGTCACACAGCATAAAAACCTGGAGTTTTCCATACTGGTGAGATATCTAGGTAAGCCCTGAGTGTTCAGCCATTGAGTATCCCTTCCTGCAAATAGGTATTTATCCCCTGGTTCACCTTGAGTAAGGTGTGTACATTTACATCTGCCATCAAAGAAAACAGTTTGGACAAGCAAAGACCATCTCCTCATTAAGAATTTGTCTGGGGGGCAGGAGACTTAGTAGTAAAGAGAGGTGCCTACATCTCCAGGGAAGGACTTCTCTCTCCCAGCACCTCTATAATCTTGGCACTCACTCAGGCTCAGCCTTCCCCTTCCTGGCCTGTGTAGATGCCCTGAATGGTATCTGGATACACAGGAGACTGGAAAAGACAGCAACTGTCCCAGACTCCACTGTTTTTCAGTGTAACACAGACTAAGGACTCCAATTACAGACTGCTTTCTGCCTCCCGTGAGCCTCACAAACCTCTGTGGTGAGGCAGACATGAGCCTAACAGGACTTTGGGTTCAAGAGATGAAGGGGTATGCTTTAGAAAGATGTATTTGTGTGTCATGTTGATGAGGGGTAGAGTTGTGATGGTAAAATTTTAATCTCCAACTTGCCAGAAATTAGATGAGAGTCAAAATGGAGGATAATCTAGTTCATGTTGATCTTTGGAGTGTTTGAAAGATTGTCTTACTTTATTACTTCCTTTTTTTTTGGTTCTTTTTTTTTTTTTCCGGAGCTGGGGACCGAACCCAGGGCCTTGCGCTTCCTAGGCAAGCGCTCTACCACTGAGCTAAATCCCCAGCCCCACTTTATTACTTCCTTAATGTGGAAAGACTCTGTCTGAAAACCCATGGCACCACTCTCAGATTTAGGTCCTGCAAATGTTTGATTAGTAGCTGAGCACTTCCTGAACTGAAATCAACCAGAACACATTCTAATCACAGTGAGATTACCAAGACATGAGTTTGAGTTGAGCCTCAGGACTAAACACATATGCGTTTATTTCTCTCCATTCTTGGCTGTAGATTTCATGTGACTATTTTCCGAGCAAGGATGTTTCCTGCAAGGATACACTATAACCTTGAATTGTAAATTACAATAAACCACCCCCCAGATTTATTTTTACCAATGTATTTAATCATAGCAACAGAAATAAAACTATAGAACTACGTGTCTACTGCCAATTGTGTTTCTCTTGAGAACTCTAATTCAGTCAATATTGTCACATAGATCATGTGTCAGTATGAGTTTTAATGAAAATCTTTTTGAGTTTATTGATTGTTTATTCTTAATACTTTCTACTAAAACTTTTTACTTGTATACCTAATCAACCTTATCCCATAGTTCTCTTCCCACACATTTTATTGACTCCTATCTATAATAATTTTGTTTATGTGGCAGATTCTCAGTTTTCTTTGCTGTCTATTTTGATACATGTAGGAATTTAACATTATTCAAATATTAAATTGTGGACAGTATTTCACAATTTGTTATATTACCTTTGGTTTCAGACCTTGTTACTACTTATTTGTTATGACAATCATATTTCCAACACAAATTTACCCAAAGCTATGGCTTGAGTCTCTTTCTTTAGTCTGTGTTAACAATATAAAAGCCAATTTTCAAGCATTACACTTTCACGAACCCAGGATCTTGTTAGTCTCACTCTAATAAGAATATATTCTGCTTTGTTTGAGTTTATAAAGTGCTAGCTACTAATGAGACATTTTTGCCTCAATCAGCCCTGTCCCAGGCTCAGGTGTCAAGATATTATAAATGCCAATGGCTGTGGAATACAAAAACAAACCAGTGTCTTCTGGATACAAAACAGCTGCCTGCTGTATTAATGAATCCACAGTAACTGTGATTGCCTTCACAAGTTCTGCATAGGATCAAAGACTGGTACACATAGAGGTGGGAGGAGTTTATGATTCTCCATCCCAGTTGATTATTTCTTGTGGGAGTAGTGTCAGTTTATTTAAGGCTATGGCTTCTAGATTATTGTTCATGTAAAAGTGGATGGCCCTCCACCTATTAATACGTAAGAATCATAAATTAGACTTGATTTTTTTATTAAAACAACAAATAAAGAAGGTAGAAGAGATGATATAGTGGTAGATCTGGGAGAACATCAGGGAAGAAGCAAGAGTAAATATGATAAAAATATATAGCATGAAACTCTCAAAGAATTCATAGATATATACTTTTAGAAACTCTCCCTTAAAGACTATAATCTCCAAGAGACACAGATATGCTTCTATTTTCTTTACTACCTCATCTGCCTTATTCATCGTGATACCTAATAAACAAGAAGTGTTTGATAAATATTTGCTGACCAAATGAATATGACTGACTAAATCCTATACAAATAATGTCCGAGGATGGTTAAGAGAAAAAGCAAAGGGAATTGATATTTTGTTAATTTATACTCAAGTGCCAATTTTATTCTGTATACAACATCTGTAACACCACCCATTATTAAAATATCTTGTCTCTTAAGTATCTTGTCTCTTAGCCTGTGACAATAAATAAGCAAAATTCTTTGCATTTTCTTATTGAGAATCCCCATTAAATCTTTCCTTTGCATGCTTTTCATGTGTAAACTTCTGAATCTTGGTAACATGCACACAGAAACATGCTTAAATTATTCATTTGTTTATATGTATATATAATATGTAGTCATATCTTAATTTTAAGTATTGTTTTTCCTTTTTTATAATACATGGAGTAATTTTATTAGCTAGTTATGTTCCTCTTCAATATTAAGCTAATTAAAGACAATAGTCTAGCTACTGTTTCTTCTCCTCTACTTTAATTGAAATGAGTCATATATGATGTAATAGACTATAATTCAATCCTCCATCAAGAGAATGTCTTTTTTTCTTTAAAATATTTTCTCTTAAAATTATCTCCATGGAGATTTGGTCTTGACAGTCTAATAACTTTACATTTAACAGCAAATCCCCCAAATCCACATCCACTGACATAGTTACTCCAACAAGGCCATACTTCATAATCCTGAGAAGTAATGCCATTCAAAAGCGAACATTTGTATCTATAGGCGTTTTTATTCAAACCACCATGACATTTATTAAGAAAAAATGAATTGAGACCTCTAAGAAGGTAAAGAGAGTCATTGTGCACATTGTTTATAGACTGAATTGATAGAAATAAGTATTCTGAGGTTTCCATATGTATAATACAAACTTACAAACATTATCTATAATTTAAGTTTACCAAGGCAATTTTATGCTTCAGTCAGGCCTAGCATTTTTCTCTGCCTACTGCCTATGTATGTAGAACTCACAGGTACTCTCCAGCATCTTGTCTGCCTAAATGTCACCATGCTTCCTTCCTTGAGAACAATGTGTTACCTCTGAACAGCAAATCAGTCTCATTTAAATATTCTCCTATCTTAAGAGTTGCCATGGTCATTGTGCCCTTCTCAGCAATAAAACCAAGACTAAGACAAACATGGTGTTTCTTTTAGTCACATACAAACAATTTCAGGGTAATTTCATAACAAAGCATGGTATAACTACATATAGATAGATAATGCTTATCAGTGCTTTTGTTTTTCATTATGCTAATACTAAGAATTACAAGTTTTATATGAATAATCTTGGATGTTCTTTCTTATCATTACCATGTAATAGCATCAATAAACAGTTTACTTGAAAAGCTTCTTTTATATGAAGAACTCTTGTTACCCAGTATTAATTACATCTAAAAGTCCCCCAGGGTTAAATTCCTTTATGTAAGACTATCTGATTAAAGATCTTATCAGTAATGGTGCTAAAGAATAATGAACCTACTAAAAATACATACTTTTTAGTAGAAATTTTTGTTTTCCCTTTTCTTTTGAAAGGGAATGATATCATCTAGTTTAGTCTGACTTCAAATTTGCAATATACCCCTAGAGCTTGTCTTGTTTGTGTCAGCCTCCAGAAAACTAGGATTACAGTCATTCACTATTAATGCCCAGTTTGTAAACACAGGATTAGTACAGGCTCAACAAATGGAGGGCCTGGGAGGAATTTTAAGTTTTTTGGTGTTTATTTTTCCTTATGCAAATCTTCACCACCCTTTTTAGTGTTAAAATAATAATAATAATAAATAATAATAATAACTCTGAAATAGTACAAAATGAAAGATAAAATGATTTAGATACCCATTTGAATTCCTTTCAGTGAAGTTGCAGTTTAATCCCATTTGATTGAAGGGGAGGGTATCTAGCCTATGAACTGTGGCAAGATGAGCAGTGGGTGAAGCTTTAAGAAATGCAGACTATGTGAAGGAAGCCAGATAATATATGGGGATATATAAATACTGTCCCCTCTGTTTCGCTCTTTTCCTTTCAGTCCCATGTCATGAACATGGCTTTTGAGGTGGCTGCATGTTGATCTCTTGTGAGACATTCTGTCTCTTCACAGGCTCTAAAGTGCAGAACCAATCCTGAGCTGAAAGCACTAAAGTCAAGAGGCAACATAACACCTTCCACCTTTCGAGTTGATTAGTTCACTTAACAAAAAACACACTAGTGCAGCGGCCTCAGGAACTGTCCTAGAAATATGTGGTTCATGAAGCTGACAACAAAGCTCAGTAGAGTGCTTTGCTGCAAACCTGAGCTTGATCTTCAAAGCTCATGTAAATGTGGAAGGAGAACAGACTCCACAAAGTTTTCTTCTGACCACCATGCATATATGCATATACCATGGAATGCACCCTCATACACAAACATCATGCATACACTTACATTTACAAGCATGTGTGTGTGTGTGTGTGTGTATTAATAACAAAGTTTCTTTTTTTATTGGATATGTATCTTTATTTACATTTCAAATGTTACTCCCTTTCCTGGTTTCCTGTCCATAAGCCCCCTATCCCCTAATCCTCACCCATAAGGGTGTTCCCTCAATCCATCCTCTCTTAGCACCCTCCCCTGCAACACTGGGGTTCCAACCTTGGCAGGACCAAGGACTTCCCCTTCCACTGGTGCCCAACAAGGCTACTCTCTGCTACATATGGAGTTGAGCTCTGGGTCAGTCCCTATATAATCTTTGGGTAGTGGTTTAGTCCCTGGAAGCTCTGGTTGGTTGGCATTGTTGTTCTTAAGGTGTTGTAAGCCCCTTTAGCTCTTTCAATCCTTTCTTAATTCCCCTAAAGGTGGATCCTGTTCTCACTTCAGTGGTTTGCTGCCAGCTTTTGCCTCTGTATTTGACATGCTCTGGTTGTGTCTCTCAGGAGAGATCTATATCTGGTTTCTGTCAGTATGTACTTCTTAGCTTCATCAATCTTATCTAGTTTTGGTGGCTGTACATACATGGGCTTCATGTGGGGCAGGCTCTGAATGGCTGTTCCTTCAGTTTCTGCTCTAAACTTTGCTCCCATACCCTCCTATGAATATTTTTGTTCCCCCTTTTCAGAAGAAGTGGAAACATCCACATTTTGGTCATCCTTCTTCTTGAGCTTCATGTGGTCTGTGGATTACATCTTGGGTAATTCGAGCTTTTGGGCTAATGTCCACTTATCAATGAATGCATACCATGTATGTTTTTCTGTGATTAGGTTACCTGACTCAGGATATTTTCTAATTCATTCCATTCGCCTATTAATTTTATGAAGTCATTGTTTTTGATTGCTGAGTAGTACTCCATTGTGTAGATGTACTATATTTTCTGAATCCATTCATCTGTTGAAGGGCATCTGGATTCTTTCCAGTTTCTGGCTATTATAAATAAGGCTGCTATGAACATAGTGTAGCATGTTTCTTTGTTGTATGTCAGAGCATCATTTGGGTATATGTCCAGGAGTGGTATAGCTGGGTTCTCATTTGCAGAATATCCATTTTTTGAGGAATCTCCAGTCTGACTTCTGGAGTAGTTGTACCAGTTTGCAATCCCGCCAACAATGGAGGAGTGTTCCTCTTTCTCCACATCTTTCCCAGAATCTGCTGTCACTTGAGTTTTTGATCTTAGCTATTCTGACTGTTGTGAGATGGAATCTCAGGGTTGTTTTGATTTGCATTTCCCTGATGACTAAGGATGTTGAACATTTCTTTAGGTGTTTCTCAGCCATTTGATATTCCTCAGCTGTGAATTCTTTATTTAGATCTGTACCCCATTTTTAATAGGGTTATTTTGCTCTCTGGAGTCTGACTCCTTGATTTCTTTGTTTATTTTAGATATTAGTCATGTATGGGATGTAGGATTGGTAAAGATCTTTTCCCAATCTGTTGGATGCCATTTTGTTCTAATCACAGTGTCTTTTGCTTTACTAAAGCTTTGCAATTTTATCAGGTCCCATTTGTCGATTCTTGATCTTACAGCATGAGCCACTGGTGTTTTGTTCAGGAAAATTTCCCCAGTACCCGTGTGTTTGAGACTCCTCTCCACTTTTTCTTCTATTAGTTTTAGTGTATCTGGTTTGATGTGGAGGTCCTTGATCCACTTGGACTTAAGCTTTGTACAGGGTGATAAGAATGGATCGATTTAAATGCTACATCCAGTTGAACAAGGAACAATAGTTGAAAATACTATCTTTTTTCCATTGGATGGTTTTAGATCCTTTGTCGAAGATCAAGTGATCATAAGTGTGTGGGTTCATTTCTGGATCTTCAATTCTATTCCATTGGTCTATCTGTCTGTCTCTGTACCAATACCATGCAGTTTTTATCACTATTGCTCTGTAATACTGCTTGAGGTCAGGAATGGTGATTCCCCCAGAAGTTCTTTTATTGTTGAGTATAGTTTTTGGTATCCTGGGTTTTTTGTTATTCCAAATGAATTTGCAAATTGCTCTTTCTAACTCTATGAAGAAGTGAGTTGGAATTTTGATGGGAATTGCATTGAACCTGTAGATTGCTTTTGGTAGAATGATAAAATGTCCATTTTTACTGTATTAATCCTGCCAATCCATGAATGGGAGATCTTTCCATCTTCTGAGATCTTCAATTTCTTTCTTCAGAGACTTGAAGTTCTTGTCATACAGATCTTTCACTTGCTTGGTTAAAGTCACACCAAGTTATTTTATATTATTTGAAACTATTATGAATGGTGTCAATTTCCTAATTTCTTTCTCAGTCAGTAACAAAGTTTTCAAATGCAAGGAAAGATATATGTGGTTCACAGGATCATGCTCTCAAATCCTTAAGTGTTTATGAGAATTGGTTTCTGTTTGTGGTACTATTTTGAGAAAAATTCAAGACATCCTACTTGTGTTATTAAACAACAGTTTTCTCTGAGAACTTCAGAGAACATCATAATAGGATGTAAAACTGGAATGGAATGTATAGTTTGGGTTTTCCAATAGCTTTAAAACTGTTTTTCTCTTTAAAAATTATTTTAGGCTTTTTACCCTATTGATAAATACTACTTTTTTATGTTAGTAGGGAAGTAATATCTAAAATAACTACTATATATAGTAGTTAGCTATTTGTAGCTTAAAACAAATTTAGAAGTTCAAAATTAATCAAATGTACTAAAAATTGAGGCTCATGTTTCTTGTTCCTTTGTGGAGGAAAACTGAGTAATAGTGAGCAGATTATAATCTTGTGTACCATGCACGTAATAAACAGGAAGTGGATACAGAGTCCAAATTTTTCAGCATATAAGCCATGCTAATTAGACAATGGCTTTTTTATTCCTATTTAAAAATTGTTCTAGACCAACTCTCAATAATAAAATAATCAGTTCTGTCAAGGGAACAGAAGTGTTTGAATGAAGAGTTTTAAATGAACTGGCAATTAAAACTAGGAGACACAGAAATTACAAAGAGTACATGGGAGGGAAGTAGAAATTTGAATAGATTTTGGTGTCTATTATAATTATATTCTGCATGTGATAATCCCTAGGTCTGCTCTTGAGGTTAGGGATAAAGTGTTAGGGAAGTGGAGGAGGAGGATGGATGGAGGGCAGAGAGAGAGAGAGAGAGAGAGAGAGAGAGAGAGAGAGAGAGAGAGAGAGAGAGAGAGAATCTGAGGTAATAGAAATGTGGCTATCAAACACTTGTGAAGACAAATGCACTGAAGATGTTTATTAATCTCAATATAGTCACACAGTGACTGCCTTAGTAGGATGAAAAGACCCACTAGTTCAAGGTGGAAATTGATGATCAGTAGTTCTGCTGGGTCATATATGTCAGAAGAAAGAAATCAGAAATAGGGAAATGCAGGTGAAACGAGACCAAAATTAGGGAAGACAGAAAGCATGTGCTTCTAGAGGCAAAGAGAAAAGTTCTTGTTTACTTAGCACTTCTTTGTCCAAATAGTGTATAGTTCTTTTCACCTTTTAAAAGCCCAGGAATAAATCCTTCTTTCCAAATAAGCCGCAGTATGTTTTGGATCAATCCATGTGGATTGCTTTTCAAGAAAGGAGGGAAAGGAGAAGGAACAGAGAAAAACCTCATCTGGTCAATGATAAGATATCTTCAACATCTCGGGAAAATCATGGAAACAAGGCAATCTAAACATCTCCCGCCTGGTTCCCTCTAGCCACATGTCTAATGTCAGGGACATGCACTAGGTGAAGCTGGACTCTGTCTGATGAATAGACCTGGGCAGGCATCTTAACTCAGCAGTAAATGGGGAAATAATGTAGGCTTCTTTTTTTTTTCTTTTTTCTTTTTTTTAGGGAAAAGGTGTCATTACATGAGTCTTAGAGGGTACAAAGACATTCAGGTTAAAGTAACAAGTTTTGTTGAAGGTACATAAAAAGTGGTTCCTTCCTTCATGTCTGGTGGAAATGTAACCAACCATCAAAAATAGTTTGTAGGACTAAATAGGTGGCTCAGTGATTAAAAGTGCTCACAAGTCTTACAGAAAACCTGAGTTCAATTCCTTGACCACATTGGTCAAAACAGACTATACATCTATCTTCAGGGGATTTAACACCTTTTTCTGACCTCCACAGCCAGATGTTCCCCACAAACACTCTCTCTCTCTCTCTCTCTCTCTCTCTCTCTCTCTCTCTCTCTCTCTCTCCCCTCCCTCCCACAGGTCCCTCCTCACTATCTTTTTTTTTATTAACTTGAGTATTTCTTATATACATTTCGAGTGTTATTCCCTTTCCCGGTATCCGGGCAATCATCCTCCTCCCCCCTCCCCTTCCTTATGGGTGTTCCCCTCCCAACCCTCCCCCCATTGCCGCCCTCCCCCCACCAGTCTAGTTCACTGGGGGTTCAGTCTTATCAGGACCCAGGGCTTCCCCTTCCACTGGTGCTCTTACTAGGATATTCATTGATACCTATGAGGTCAGAGTCCAGGGTCAGTCCATGTATAGTCTTTAAGTAGTGGCTTAGTCCCTGGAGGCTCTAGTTACTTGGCATTGTTGTACATATGGGGTCTCGAGCCCCTTCAAGCTCTTCCAGTTCTTTCTCTGATTCCTTCAACGGGGGTCCTATTCTCAGTTCAGTGGTTTGCTGCTGGCATTCGCCTCTGTATTTGCTGTATTCTGGCTGTGTCTCTCAGGAGCTATCTACATCCGGCTCCTGTCAGTCTGCACTTCTTTGCTTCATCCATCTTGTCTAATTGGGTGGCTGTATATGTATGGGCCACATGTGGGGCAGGCTCTGAATGGGTGTTCCTTCAGTCTCTGTTTTAATCTTTGCCTCTCTCTTCCCTGCCAAGGGTATTCTTGTTCCCGTTTTAAAGAAGGAGTGAAGCATTCACATTTTGATCATCCCTCTTGAGTTTCATGTGTTCTAGGCATCTAGGGTAATTCAAGCATTTGGGCTAATAGCCACTTATCAATGAGTGCATATCATGTGTGTCTTTCTGTGATTGGGTTAGCTCACTCAGGATGATGTTTTCCAGTTCCAACCATTTGCCTACGAATTTCATAAAGTCGTTGTTTTTGATAGCTGAGTAATATTCCATTGTGTAGATGTACCACATTTTCTGTATCCATTCCTCTGTTGAAGGGCATCTGGGTTCTTTCCAGCTTCTGGCTATTATAAATAAGGCTGCAATGAACATAGTGGAGCACGTGTCTTTTTTATATGTTGGGGCATCTTTTGAGTATATGCCCAAGAGAGGTATAGCTGGATCCTCAGGCAGTTCAAAGTCCAATTTTCTGAGGATCCTCCAGACTGATTTCCAGAATGGTTGTACCAGTTTGCAATCCCACCAACAATGGAGGAGTGTTCCTCTTTCTCTACATCCTCGCCAGCATCTGTTGTCCCCTGAGTTTTTGATCTTAGCCATTCTCACTGGTGTGAGGTGAAATCTCAGAGTTGTTTTGATTTGCATTTCCCTTATGACTAAAGATGTTGAACATTTCTTTAGGTGTTTCTCAGCCATTCGGCATTCCTCAGCTGTGAATTCTTTGTTTAAATCTGAACCCCATTTTTAATAGGGTTATTTGTTTCCCTGAGGTCTAACTTCTTGAGTTCTTTGTATATTTTGGATATAAGGCCTCTATCCGTTGTAGGATTGGTAAAGATCTTTTCCCAATCTGTTGGTTGCCGTTTTGTCCTAACCACAGTGTCCTTTGCCTTACAGATGCTTTACAGTTTTATGAGATCCCATTTGTCGATTCTTGATCTTAGAGCGTAAGCTATTGGTGTTTTGTTTAGGAAATTTTTTCCAGTGCCCATGTGTTCCAGATGCTTCCCTAGTTTTTCTTCTAGTAGTTTGATTGTGTCTGGTTTGATGTGGAGGTCCTTGATTCACTTGGACTTAAGCTTTGTACAGGGTGATAAGCATGGATCAATCTGCATTCTTCTACATGTTGACCTCCAGTTGAACCAGCACCATTTGCTGAAAATGCTATCTTTTTTCCATTGGATGGTTTTGGCTCCTTTGTCAAAAATCAAGTGACCATAGGTGTGTGGGTTCATTTCTGGGTCTTCAATTCTATTCCATTGGTCTATCTGTCTGTCTCTGTACCAATACCATGCAGTTTTTATCACTATTGCTCTGTAATACTGCTTGAGTTCAGGGATAGTGATTCCCCCTGAAGTCCTTTTATTGTTGAGGATAGCTTTAGCTATCCTGGGTTTTTTGTTATTCCAGATGAATTTGCAAATTGTTCTGTCTAACTCTTTGAAGAATTGGATTGGTATTTTGATGGGGATTGCATTGAATCTGTAGATTGCTTTTGGTAAAATGGCCATTTTTACTATATTAATCCTGCCAATCCATGAGCATGGGAGATCTTTCCATCTTCTGAGGTCTTCTTCAATTTCCTTCTTCATTGTTTTGAAGTTCTTATTGTACAAATCTTTTACTTGCTTTGTTAAAGTCACACCGAGGTACTTTATATTATTTGGGTCTATTATGAAGGGTATCGTTTCCCTAATTTCTTTCTCGGCTTGTTTCTCTTTTGTATAGAAGAAGGCAACTGATTTATTTGAGTTAATTTTATACCCAGCCACTTTGCTGAAGTTGTTTATCAGCTTTAATAGTTCTCTGGTGGAACTTTTGGGATCACTTAAATATATTATCATATCATCTGCAAATAGTGATATTTTGACCTCTTCTTTTCCGATCTGTATCCCCTTGACCTCCTTTTGTTGTCTGATTGCTCTGGCTAGAACTTCAAGAACTATATTGAATAAGTAGGGAGAGAGTGGGCAGACTTGTCTAGTCCCTGATTTTAGTGGGATTGCTTCAAGTTTCTCTCCATTTAGTTTAATGTTAGCAACTGGTTTGCTGTATATGGCTTTTACTATGTTCATGTATGGGCCTTGAATTCCTATTCTTTCCAGGACTTTTTTCATGAAGGGGTGTTGAATTTTGTCAAATGGTTTCTCAGCGTCTAATGAAATGATCATGTGGATTTGTTCTTTCAGTTTGTTTATATAATGGATCACGTTGATGGTTTTCTGCATATTAAACCATCCCTGCATGCCTGGGATGAAGCCTACTTGGTCATGGTGGATGATTGTTTTGATGTGCTCTTGGATTCGGTTTGCCAGAATTTTGTTGAGTATTTTTGTGTCGATATTCATAAGGGAAATTGGTCTGAAGTTCTCTTTCTTTGTTGTGTCTTTGTGTGGTTTAGGTATAAGAGTAATTGTGGCTTCGTAGAAGGTATTCGGTAGTGATCCATCTGTTTCAATTTTGTGGAATAGTTTTGATAATATTGGTATGAAGTCTTCTATGACGGTTTGATAGAATTCTGCACTAAACCCGTCTGGACCTGGGCACTTTTTGGTTGGGAGACCTTTAATGACTGCTTCTATTTCCTTAGGAGTTATGGGGTTGTTTAACTGGTTTATCTGTTCCTGATTTAACTTCGGTACCTGGTATCTGTCTAGGAAATTGTCCATTTCCTGAAGATTTTCAAGTTTTGTTGAATATAGGTTTTTATAGTAAGATCTGATGATTTTTTGAATTTCCTCTGAATCTGTTGTTATGTCTCCCTTTTCATTTCTGATTTTGTTAATTTGGACGCACTCTCTGTGTCCTCTCGTAAGTCTGGCTAAGGGTTTATCTATTTTGTTGATTTTCTCAAAGAACCAATTTTGGTTCTGTTGATTCTTTCTATGGTCCTTTTTGTTTCTACTTGGTTGATTCCTGCTCTGAGTTTGATTATTTCCTGCCTTCTACTCCTCCTGGGTGTAT
This sequence comes from Rattus norvegicus, assembly GCF_021556685.1. Taxonomy (NCBI): domain Eukaryota; kingdom Metazoa; phylum Chordata; class Mammalia; order Rodentia; family Muridae; genus Rattus; species Rattus norvegicus. The sequence continues at coordinate 127,324,669 of NC_141535.1, forward strand.
TTGCTTCTTTTTGTTCTAGAGCTTTTAGGTGTGCTGTCAAGCTGTGGACATATGCTCTTTCCTGTTTCTTTCTGCAGGCACTCAGCGCTATGAGTTTTCCTCTTAGCACAACTATCATTGTGTTCCATAAGTTTGGGTATGTTGTACCTTCATTTTCATTAAATTCTAAAAAGTTTTTAATTTCTTTCTTTATTTCTTCCTTGACCAGGTTATCATTGAGTAGAGCATTGTTCAATTTCCAAGTATATGTGGGCATTCTTCCTTGACCAGTTTTAGGCCGTGGTGGTCTGAAAGCACGCATGGGATTATTCCTATCTTTCTGTACCTGTTGAGGCCCGTTTTTTGACCAATTATATGGTCAATTTTGGAGAAAGTACCATGAGGAGCTGAGAAGAAGTTATATCCTTTTGCTTTAGGATAGAATGTTCTATAAATATCCGTTAAGTCCATTTGGCTCATGACTTCTCTTAGTCTGTCTACATCTCTGTTTAATTTCTGTTTCCATGATCTGTCCATTGATGAGAGTGGGGTGTTGAAATCTCCCACTATTATTGTGTGAGGTGCAATGTGTGTTTTGAGCTTTAGTAAGGTTTCTTTTACATATGTAGGTGCCCTTGTGTTTGGGGCATAGATATTTAGGATTGAGAGTTCATCTTGGTGGATTTTTCCTTTGATGAATATGAAGTGTCCTTCCTTATCTTTTTTGATGACTTTTAGTTGAAAGTTGATTTTATTTGATATTAGAATGGCTACTCCAGCTTGCTTCTTCTGACCATTTGCTTGGAAAATTGTTTTCCAGCCTTTCACTCTGAGGTAATGTCTGTCTTTGTCTCTGAGGTGTGTTTCCTGTTGGCAGCAGAATGCAGGGTCCTCGTTGCGTATCAAGTTTGTTATCCATGTCTTTTTATTGGGGAGTTGAGGCCATTGATGTTGAGAGATATTAAGGAATAGTGATTATTGCTTCCCGTTATATTCATATTTGGATGTGAGGTTATGTTTGTGTGCTTTCATTCTCTTTGTTTTGTTGCCAAGACGATTAGTTTCTTGCTTCTTCTAGGGTATAGCTTGCCTCCTTATGTTGGGCTTTACTATTTATGATCCTTTGTAGTGCTGGACTTGTAGAAAGATATTGTGTAAATTTGGTTTTGTCATGGAATATCTTGGTTTCTCCATCTATGTTAATTGAGAGTTTTGCAGGATACAGTAACCTGGGCTGGCATTTGTGTTCTCTTAGGGTCTGTATGACATCAGTCCAGCATCTTCTGGCCTTCATAGTTTCTGGCGAGAAGTCTGGTGTGATTCTGATAGGTCTGCCTTTATATGTTACTTGACCTTTTTCCCTTACTGCTTTTAATATTCTTTCTTTATTTTGTGCGTTTGGTGTTTTGACAAGTATGTGACGGGAGGTGTTTCTTTTCTGGTCCAATCTATTTGGAGTTCTGTAGGCTTCTTGTATGCCTATGGGTATCTCTTTTTTTAGGTTAGGGAAGTTTTCTTCTATGATTTTGTTGAAGATATTTACTGGTCCTTTGAGCTGGGAGTCTTCACTCTCTTCTATACCTATTATCCTTAGGTTTGATCTTCTCATTGAGTCCTGGATTTCCTGTATGTTTTGGACCAGTAGTTTTTTCCGCTTTACATTATCTTTGACAGTTGAGTCAATGATTTCTATGGAATCTTCTGCTCCTGAGATTCCCTCTTCCATCTCTTGTATTCTGTTGGTGAAGCTTGTATCTATAGCTCCTTGTCTCTTCTTTTGGTTTTCTATATCCAGGGTTGTTTCCATGTGTTCCTTCTTGATTGCTTCTATTTCCATTTTTAATTCCTTCAACCGTTTGATTGTGTTTTCCTGGAATTTTTTCAGGGATTTTTGCGATTCCTCTCTTTAGGCTTCTACTTGTTTACTAATGTTTTCCTGTGTTTCCCTAAGGGAGTTCTTCATGTCTTTCTTGAAGTCCTCCAGCATCATGATCAAATATGATTTTGAAACTAGATCTTGCTTTTCTGGTGTGTTTGGATATTCTATGTTTGTTTTGGTAGGAGAATTGGGCTCCAATGATGCCATGTAGTCTTTGTTTCTGTTGCTTGGGTTCCTGCGCTTGCCTCTCACCATCAGATTATCTCTAGTGTTACTTTGTTCTGCTATTTCTGACAGTGGCTAGACTGTCCTATAAGCCTGTGTGTCAGGAGTGCTGTAGACCTGTTTTCCTCTCTTTCAGTCAGTTATGGGGACAGAGTGTTCTGCTTTCGGGCGTGTAGTGTTTCCTCTCTACAGGTCTTCAGCTGTTCCTGTGGGCCTGTGTCTTGAGTTCACCAGGCAGCTTTCTTGCAGCAGAAAAGTTGGTCTTACCTGTGGTCCCGAGGCTCAAGTTCGCTCGTGGGGTGCTGCCCATGGGCTCTCTGCAGCAGCAGCAACCAGGAAGATATGCACCGCCCCTTCCGGGTGCTTCAGTGCCCCAGGGTTCCAGATGGCCTTTGGTGTTTTCCTCTGGAGTCCGAGATGTGTGTGCAGAGAGCAGTCTCTTCTGGTTTCCCAGGCTTGTCTGCCTCTCTGAAGGTTTAACTCTCCCTCCCACGGGATTTGGGTGCAGAGAACTGTTTATCTGGTCTGTTTCCTTCAGGTTCCAGTGGTGTCTCAGCAGGGGTCCTGCTGCACCTGGGCCCTCCCCCACGGGAGCCCAGAGGCCTTATACCGTTTCCTCTTGGGCCAGGGATGTGGGCAGGGGTGGGCAGTGTTGGTGGTCTCTTCCACTCTGCAGCCTCAGGAGTGCCCACCTGACCAGGCGGTGAGGTCTCTTTCCCATGGGGTCTCGTAGGCTTCTTTAATTACCATCTCCAAGCAAACAATAACAGCAACTTCACATTGATGTTAGTGTTCAGAGTCGCAAAGACATGCATCAGTAACAGAGGGCAGCATGTTGAAGCTAAACTTTATATTTTCTCTCACCACTGCCCATACACACTGCTCTGCTTGGTGAAATGATTGTCATAATCTACTTCACACAAAATCACATACAATGCCTTCTTTGTTAGAAAAAGATACAAGCAGATAAAATAAAATATTCGCTTTGTAGAGAAATAACCAAAGTTTGGAACTCTGTGAAATCTCCATATATCCTGTTTTGGTACCTAATTAATAGTGAAAGGCAATACCAATGAAACATTTTGAAAACAATTATATTTTGAATTAACTGGAAAGTTCCATGCAATCACAAAATATCTTTGTTTCTGATGTACTTCAATTTCCTTACCTAAACTTTAATGAAACTAAATAAATAAATTCATGAAAGAGAAATATCCATGAGAAGGAACATATCTTCCTTGGGCAAGATACAATCTTTCTGGAAATGAAAAGAATCACATTAGAAATTATAATGTATCCCTTTCGTTCCAGTAGTAAATATGTTTGAAACAGCAACAAAATTTCCAATTTCTACAAAAATGTTCTCCAGGCTATCATTTGCATACAATTGCAATGTATATGTAATATATATATATATATATATATATATATATATATATATATATATATATATATATGAAGTAAACACAGACTGTCAAGACTAAAGATGAAAACTAAATATATTACTCATTTACCTATTGGTCATGTTATCAATTAGGTGAATAATCATAGTTTATATATTTTAAGACTTTCAGACTGGCAGTCTACATCGCCAAAATTAATTACTTAACAACAATAAGTAAGCAAGAGTGTGCTTAATTTTTTCATTAATTAATTTATTTATTCACTTTAAATCTTGATTTAAACATATATATATATATATATATATATATATATATATATATATATATACCCTACACCATACAGCTCCTCTCCTATTCCTCCCCCTTCTCCTCTGAGGAGGGGGAGCTTATCCCCACCCCAGGGTATCCCCTCACCCTTGCACATCAAGTCACTGCAGGACTAGGCATAACCTCTTCAACTGAAGCCAAACAAGGCAGTTCAGTAAGAAGAACAAAATCCACAGGCAGGCAACAGATGCAAGAACAGACCCTGCCCTAGTTGTTGGGGTAACTGCAATGAAGACCAAGCTGACCATCTCGTACATATATGTAAGGGGCCTATATATAGACCGTGCTTGCTCTTTGGTTGATGGTTCAGTCTCTGGGAGGCCTCAGGGTGCAGGTTAGTTGACTCTGTTGTTCTTCTTGTGGTGTAACTAGCCCCTTCGGTTTCCTCAGTCCTTCCTCAAACTCTTTCACAAGACTTCCTGAGCTCATAGTGTGGGGTCTTTACAACTGTTTCTATTGGCTGCTGGGTAGAAGAGAGTAATACAAGGCTCTTGTCTGCAAACGTAACAGACTATCATAAGAGGTCTGAGACAGGCTGACTCCATGATAGGCTTCAACCTGGCTATAAGGAGAGTAGGCCTAAATTTCTGTTTTCCAGAACTGGACAACTCCAGGTAAATCAATTACATTGGAAAAACCCCAGGCTTCAGGAAGCATTTCTGAAACTGCCCTACCATCAGAAGCTGCCTTACCATCTCACCCTAAGGCAAGAGCAGAGTCAGCAACAGTTTCTAGGCTTCCCCAGCAATGGTTTCCAGGCCCCTAGCAATTGTCCAGGAATGTCCCTAGAGATAGAGCCAATGAATTAAGGTAATGGCCACTTACCTCTCCTTGGAATTTCCCTAATGTGCTTTAAGTAGGGCCTTCAAGCTCCCTTGGGAACCTCCATCTTGGTAGATGGTAACCCCTGCATGCTGGAGTTCTGTAGAATAAAATGCTTTCTGTTATCACATGCTATTTGAGTCCGGAGTATCATTCTTCAGCAAATCAGGAGCCCTTTAAAGTTGTCCATAGTGTAAGAGATTGGTTCTTGCCCATGGTGTGAGTTTCAAGTTGGGCCAGTCATTGGTTGGAAATTTCCTCAGCTAAACAAGGTTATGCTTGATTTTAGTACTTTCCCAGGAGACTTTGCTGTCTCCTTTTGGTATAGAACATTGGATGAAACTTTTTAATATTTGCTCATTTTAACATAAGCATATTTTACATTTATTTGTTAAATGAAATTTGATATTTATTTAAGTCTAAGGCATCTTGATGTTACTAAGAATAAATTTAGGTTATCAATCCTTTTTTTGCTGCATGTGTGTGTGCTCACTTATTCTTGTTAATGTGTCCATACAACAAGGTATGCAGTGTGGAGTTCGGAGGACAACTTCAGATATGAATGCTCTTCTTCTACCTTGTATAAAGCAGGGGCCTTTTCTGTTTCGGTGCTAACAATACCAGATTAGATAGTTTACAAGCTTCCAGGCACTTTCTCTGCCTTCCAATTTGCTGGAACACTGGAGTTATAGACAAGCTTTAGAGTGTCTGCCTTTATATGTCCTCAGGGAATATCAACCCAAAGTCTTATAAAAGCACTTTTCCCCCACAGAGCTGTCTCTGTAGTCCTTTGGCTACATTTTATTATAGTTAAGGAATCATAGCTCATATTGTTTATGGGTATGTACAGGCCTATATAAAAGATATAAAATAAATTACATGTACCTAATATTCACAGGTATGGTTTATGTTGGTTTCTTCAGAATTCATAAAAACATAGGGAAGATGCTTTCACTTCAGTTCACTCCTTTTTGGCCAATACTCTCTAACAATGTGCTACAATTTAACTGTGTCTCTAAATATTCAGTTAGTTTGTTGTTGTTTTACATATAGCTTCCATACTTTTGATCCATTACGACTTCAATTTATTCTCTTTTTATGTTTATCATGAACCTGCTTCTGCCCCCTCCCCCTCACTCCTGCTCCTCCTCCTCTTCTTCTTTCCTCTTCCTCCTCCTCTTCTTCTTCCCTCCTCCTCCTCTTCCTCCTCCTCCTCCTTCTTCATAAACTCCTCTCAGACCAAGCTTTCACGGTAGCTTAATCTTCAAACATCACAATAGCCACTGAGGCAATATTATTTACATGCATTTGCTTCCCTAATCTTAAAAAAGAATTCCCTTTCATTTGTGCTAATTTTACTATCTATCATTGACATCCAGATCAATTGATATTTCATAAATCCACCCTTCTTTCTCTCACATTAAAGGAGTTCTTTTTGTTTAATATCTCCTACTAAAAACTCTCCCAGCCTATTTCATTGCCTTCACTCTTAGTGAATATTCTGGGAAAATGTCACCTGTATTCTTTGCCATCTGTTCTTTCATTATCACTCTATTTCCACATCTCCATCCAGACGATTTGTTAAGACTCGGGGCTACATTTGTGCTCTTGTGTTCCACCATGCTCATTTCAGTTGAAATGTCTGGTGCATTTTCCTTTCTTCAATTTTTAAGATTTTATGCTATCAAACAGCCCAAATTTTTGCCTTACTATTTGATAGTCCCCTTTCCAGATTTTCTTGTTAAGATTGAAATGTTTCCAAATTTCAGCACTATTCTCACTTATACTATACTTCTAAAAAGGTTCTCTGGTATACTCAAACTAATAGAAGAAAAACTAGGGAAGCTTCTGGAACACATGGGCACTGGAAAAAATTTCCTGAACAAAACACCAGTGGCTTATGCTCTAAGATCAGGAATCGACAAATGGGATCGCACAAAACTGCAAAGCTTCTGTAAGGCAAAGGACACTGTGGTTAGGACAAAACGGCAACCAACAGATTGGGAAAATATCTTTACCAATCCTACGACAGATAGAGGCCTTATATCCAAAATATACAAAGAACTCAAGAAGTTAGACCGCAGGGAGACAAATAACCTTATTAAAAAATGGGGTTCAGAGCTAAACAAAGAATTCACAGCTGAGGAATGCCGAATGGCTGAGAAACACCTAAAGAAATGTTCAACATCTTTAGTCATAAGGCAAATGCACATCAAAACAACCCTGAGATTTCACCTCACACCAGTGACAATTGGCTAAGATCAAAAACTCAGGTGACAGCAGATTGTTGGTGGGGTTGCAGACTGGTACAACCATTCTGGAAATCAGTCTGGAGGATCCTCAGAAAATTGGACTTTGAATTGCCTGAGGATCCAGCTATACCTCTCTTGGGCATATACCCAAAAGATGCCCCAACATATAAAAAAGACACATGCTCCACTATGTTCCTCGCAGCCTTATATATAATAGCCAGAAGCTGGAAAGAACCCAGATGCCCTTCAACAGAGGAATGGATACAGAAAATGTGGTACATCTACACAGTGGAATATTACTCAGCTATCAAAAACAATGACTTTATGAAATTCGTAGGCAAATGGTTGGAACTGGAAAATATCATCCTGAGTGAGGCAACCCAATCACAGAAAAACACACATGGTATGCACTCATTGATAAGTGGCTATTAGCCCAAATGCTTGAATTACCCTAGATGCCTAGAACACATGAAACTCAAGACGGATGATCAAAATGGGAATGCTTCACTCCTTCATTAAAAGGGGAACAAGAATACCCTTGGCAGGGAATAGAGAGGCAAAGATTAAAACAGAGTCTGAAGGAACACCCATTCAGAGCCTTCCCCACATGTGGCCCATACATATACAGCCATCCATTTAGACAAGATGGATGGAGCAAAGAAGTGCAGGCAGACAGGAGCCGGATGTAGATCTCTCCTGAGAGACACAGCCAGAATACAGCAAATACAGAGGCGAATGCCAGCAGCAAACCACTGAACTGAGAACAGGACCCCCGTTGAAGGAATCAGAGAAAGAACTGGAAGAGCTTGAAGGGGCTTGAGACCCCATATGAACAACAATGCCAAGCAACCAGAGCTTCCAGGGAGTAAGTCACTACCTAAAGACTATTCATTGACTGATCCTGGACTCTGACATCATAGGTAGTAATGAATATCCTAGTAAGAGCACCAGTGGAAGGGGAAGCCCTGGGTCCTGCTAAGACTGAACCCCCAGTGAACTAGATTCTTGGGGGGAGGGCGGCAATGGGGGGAGAATGGGGAGGGGAACACCCAACTAGAAGGGGAGGGGGAGGGATTAGGGGGATGTTGGCCTGTAAACCTGGAAAGGGAATAACACTCGAAATGTAAATAAGAAATACTCAAATTAATAATTAAAAAAAAGAAAAAGAAAGGAAAAAGATCGTAAAAAAGGTTCTCTGGTTATACTAAATTAAATTATAATATTAACATTTCATAATATATTAATTGATTTAAAATATACTAAATACAGAGAAAAATCACTACTAAAACACATATTTTTTCCTATCATGTGGACTTCACACTTTATTTAAAGCAGTAATCTAGCTTTTTTTCCAGATGTATAAAAAACATAATATAAGGGATATAAGCCAATAAATTTAAGTCACACATGTATTGGTTTTTGAGAGTGGATCTGGCTTTAAAAAGGGTACAACAACTTTGTTGGTTACATTTCCCAGTTATCCGTGTATTTGCATAGTGGAGAAAGTCAAAGGTAGATGCTTTAATATTTCACATATTAGTCATCTCAATGCAGAGGAGAATTTCATTTGGGAACCTATTTGTTGGGAACAGCATTCTGAAAACAGACTTTAAACCTAAAAGTTCTTAAAATTTTGTAAGGGTTACCCACATTTGAAAATGTCTGCTACAGAAAATTAAAGACTTGGTACTATAGGTTTCCGTACCCAGACCCTGCCAGGAGAGAGCTGGTTTCCCAGGAGTACTGACTCACCAGTGATCACAGGTAAGGCCACCAGTTTTGCTCAGAAGGACCTGCCTGGAGCACTCGGACAAAGAAACCAAGGAGCAATCTGGGACAGGATCCTTCCAGTTTCTATCTGTGCCTGGAGTTGTCCCTGGGGCACAGGTCTCTGTATTCAAATCCCACTAGGAGAGAACTGGTCTCCCAGGAGTGCTGACACACATGCTTACAGGAGCATAAAGCCACTGTCTGAGACAGCAAGATCAGCTACCACCAGAGATATACAGATGTCAAGAGGCAAGTGCAAAAACCTAAACAACAGAAACAAAGGCAACTTGGCATCATTAGGTCCTAGTTTCCCTCTTCAGCAAGTCCTGGATACCACAGCACACTGGAAAAGCACGATTCTGATTTAAGAATCACATCTCATGATTATGATGTTAGAGGACTTTAAGCAGGACATAAATTATTTCCTTTAAAAATATAGGCCAACACAGGTAAACAGGTAGAAGCCCTTAAAGAGGAAACACAAAAATCCCATTAAAGAATTACAGGAAAACTCAATCAAACAGGTGAGAGAATTGAACAAAACCATCCAGGATCTAAAATGGAAATAGAAACAATAAAGAAATCACCAAAAGAGACAATTCTGAAGATAGAAATCCTAGGAAAGAGATCAGGATGCATAGACACAAGCATCACCAATAGAATACAAGAGATTAAAGAGAGAATCTCAGGGGCAGAAGATAATCATATAAAACATTGACATAATAGTCAAAGAAAATGCAAAACACAAAAAATATCCTAACCCCAAACATCCAGGAAATCCAGGACACAATGAGAAGATCAAACCTAAGGATAACAGGCTTAGAAGAGGGCAAAGATTCCCATCTTAAAGGGCCAATAAATAGTTTCAACAAAATTATAGAAGAAATTTTCCCTAACATAAAGAAAGTCCATAAACAAGAAGCTTACAGAAAACCAAATAGATTGGACTGTAAAAGAAATCCCTCAGAACACCAAGTGCACAAAACAGTAAGGGAAAATGGTTAAGTAACATATAAAGGTAGATCTATCAGAATTACAACAGACTTTTCAACAAAGACTATGAAAGTTAGAAGATTCTGAGTAGATGTCATACAGACACTAAGAGAAGACAAATGCCAGCCCAGGCTACTATATCCAGTAAAACGCTCAATTAACATAGATGTAGAAACTGAGATATCCCATGACAAAATAAAATTTACATAATATTGTTCCACAAATTCAACCTTACAAAGGTTAATAGATGGAAAACTCTAACACGAGGAGGGAAACTGCACCCTAGAAAAAACAAGAAAATAATCTTCTTTCAACTAACCCAAAGGAAGATAGCCACACAAACATAAGTCCACCTCTAACGACAAAAATAACAGGAAATAACAATCATTCATCCCTAATATCTCTTAACAACAATGCACTCAATTCCCCAATAAAAAACATAGACTAAAAGACTGGATACATCAGCAGGACCAACATTATGCTGCATAGAGGAAATGTGCCTCAGTGACAAAGACAGACATGTCCTCAGAATAAAAGTCTGGAAAATAATTTTCCAAGCAAATGGTTACAAGAAACAATCTGGAGTAATAGTCATGCTACTATAGAATGAAGTTCACTTTCAAACAAAAAGTTATGAAAAATAAGGAAGGATACTTCATATTCATCAAAGGAAAACATCTACCAAGGTGAACTTTCAATTCTGAACAAATGTAAGGGCACCCACATTCATAAAAGAAACTTTACTAAAGCTCAAAGCACATATTTCACCTCACATAATAATAGTGGGAGACTTCAACTCCCCACTCTCATTAATAGACAGATCATGGAAACAGAAACTAAACAGAGACACAGTGAAACTTACAAAAGTTATGAACCAAATGGATTTAACAGATATCTATAGAGCATTACATCATAAAACAAAACTTATATACCTTACTGTAAGCACCTCATGGTACCTTGTTCAAAACTGAACACAAAATCAGCCACAAAACAGGCCTCAACTGATAAAAGAATATTGAAATAATTCCATCCTTTCTACCAGATCACCTCAGATGAAAAAAGGTCTTCAATAGGAGCAAAAATGACTGAAAGTCCATGTACACATGGAAGCTGAATACTGCTCTACGCAATGATAACATGATCAAGGAAGAAATGAAGAAAGATATTAAAGGCATTTCAGAATTCAATGACAATGAAGGCAAAACATACCCAAAATTGTGGGACACAATGAAAGCAGTGCAAAGAGGAAAACTCACAGCTCTGAGTGCCTCCAAAAAGAAACTGGAGAGAGCAAACATTAGCAGCTTGACAACACGACAGAAAGTAATAGAAGAAAAAGAAGCAAATACTCCCAAGAGGAGAGATGGCAGGAAATAATCACTCAGAGATTATATCAACCAAGTAGAAATAATTCAAAGAATCAACAAATCTTGGAGCTAGTTCTTTTAGAAAATCAACAATATAGATAAACACTTATCCAGACTAACCAGAGGGAACAGAGACAGTATCCTCAGTAAAAAAAAAAACAGCAATGAAAATAGAGACATAACAAGAGAAACTGAGGAAATTTAAAAAATAATCAGATCCTACTGTAAATGCTTCACCCAACAACACTGGAAAATCTGGAGGAAATGGACAATTTTCTAGACATATACCAGGTACTAAAGTTAAGTCAGAATCAGATGTACCATCTAAACAGTCCCATAACCCTTAAAGAAATAAAAGCAAACATTAATTGTCTGAAACAAACAAACAAACAAACAAAGCGCAGGACCAGATGTGTTTAGCGCAGAATTCTATCAAAAATTCATAGAAGACCTAATACCAATACTGTCTGAACTATTACACAAAATGGAAACAGAAAGAACCCTGAAAATTCATTCTTTTAAGCAACAATTTGCTTATACGTATATCACACAAAGACCCAATAAAGAGAACTTCAAACCAATTTCCCTTATGAATATATATGCCAAAATTCTCAATAATGTTCTTGTGAACTGAATCAAAGAACACATCAAAATGACCATTAATTATGATCAAGTAGGCTTTATCCCTGGGATGCAGGGATGATTCAATCTATGAAAATGCGTCAATGTAATCCGCCATATAAACAAACTGAAAGAACAAAACCACACGATCATCTCATTAGATGCCTAGACAGCAGCTGACAAAATAAAACACTACTTCATGATAGAAGTCTTGGAAAGAAGGCCCATACCTAAACATAATAAAAGGGATATAGCAAACTACTAGCTAACATTGAACTAAATGGAGAGAAACTTGAAGCAATCCCATTAAAATCAGGGACTAGACAAGGCTACCCATTCTCCCCCTACTTATTCAATATAGTACTCAAAGTCCTAGTCAGAGGAATTAGACAACTAAAGGAGGTCAAAGGATACAAACTGGATAGTAAGAAGTTAAAATACCACTATTTGAAGATATGATAGTATACTTAAGTGACCCCTAAATGTCCACCAGAGAACTCCTATAGTTGATCAACAACTTCAGCAAAGAGGCTAGATATAAAATTAACTCAAACAAATAAGTAGCCTTCCTCTAATCAAAGGATAAACAGGCTGAGAAAGAAATTAAGGAAACAAAACTGTTCACAATAGTCACAAATAAAATATAAAATAGCTTGGTGTGACTCTAACCAAGCAAGGGAAAGATCTGTATGACAAGAACTTCAAGTCTCTGAAAAAAGATACTGAAGAGGATCCCAGAAGGCAGAACGACTTCCCATGCCAATATATTATCAAGATTAATATAGTAAGAATGGCCATCTTGCTAAAAGCATCTATAGATTCAATGCAATCCCCATCAAAATTCCAGCTCAATTCTTCACAGAGTTAGAAAGAAAAATTTGCAAATTCATTTGGAATAACAAAAAACCCAGGATAGCAAAAATCCATTCCATATACAGCCACAAAACCCAAACATTATTGTGAATGCCAAGAAGTGCATGCTGACATGAGCCTGACATATCTGTTCCTGAGAGGCTTTGCCAGTGCTTGACAAATACAAAGGTAGATGCTTATAGCCAACTATTAGACTGTGAACTGGGCCTACAGTGGAGGAGTGGAGAAAGGACTGAAGGAGATGAAGGGGTTTGCAATCCCATAAGAACAAAAATATCCACCAATCAGAACCTCCATAGCTTCAAGGACTAAACCACCATCCCAAGATGGATGGACCTATGGCTCCAGCCACATAAATAGGAGAGGATGGCTTTATTGGGCATCAATGGGAGGAGAGGCCCTTGGCCCTCTCAAGGCTAGATGCCCAGTGTTGGGGTGGGAGAGAGTGTGTGGGTTGGCGGTGGGGGAGCACTCTTACATGTTCAGGTGGAGGGAAGATGGGATATCAGGTTTCTGGTGGGGAAACTTGGAAAGGGGATAAAATTTGAATTGTAAATTTAAAAAAAATTAAAAAGAAAATTAAAGACTTATTAGAAGCTTTATTCCTTACATTTTAAAAAGAGTGTTACTGTTGGGCATCTTTGTTATAAGTGTTACTGCTGAATGCAGTACACAAAGACTTTGGGATAGCTATTGTTTCATGTTAGCATACGATGAATCTGTTAGTTCTGAATTCCACTTATTTGGGCAGATAGAGCATAGCAAGATGTACCCAGAGTTTTCCACTGAGCTGCTGGGGATCTTCATCTTGCATGTGCCCCATACTTCTTATTGCCCAGTTTGGTAAGTTTCAGTCTGACTTTGGGATGGGAAAGTACCCAAAGAAGAACATTCTTGTTCCTAAAGTCTTCACAAAATTAATACAGTTTTCCAAATTGTTTGGAATCTCACCCAAGACATGTATGTCATCAATCAAACTGCTGATTACGATGATATTTCCATGTCATGTATCCTCATGAGGACTGAGAAGTTTTCACTTAAAATCAAAGAATATCTACCTTCCAAATTGATCTTGAACAAACAAATAAACAAAACTTGGAGGTATTTACTTACTCGTCTTGCCCCCAGCCCCCTTGGATTATGTTTGTTTTTCTGTTGTGGAGGAACAAAATGACTCCAAAACTTGCTTTCTAAAATGTGACTGAAAGACCAGAGGTTTCAGAATCACCTACCCACCATGCAGAATCACGTTTAACAGGAAACTCTGGAGATTCACCTGCACATCATCAGCATCTGAGAAAAGCTGAGGAAAACTGCATTTCTTCCCCATTTCTTATCCTCCAGTTGATATTTACGTTGATCTACCCTCTTACTCTGCCCTTTGATGCTTAATTCAATCCTTGCTTACTTTGTTATTCTTACTTAATATTTTTCCTTTGCTTTTAAAAATGTAGTACACTTTTATTCCACCTTAACATTTTATTTCAGTGCATTCTCTCTCCTCTCTTGGAAACCTCTCCCTATGGCCCCTTTCTTAGCAATTTCTCAGCCTTTATGGCAGTTCAAATAAAACACATATTTCTAAAGATTCAAAAGTAACACCAAGAGATGAGAGAAAATGTGATGCTTATTAAGAAGCATTTAGTTCCACATCAAAGTGATGACAGCAAAATGAAAAACTTTGACAAAGAATAGACTTTTATACATAAATTTATTTCACTATATAATAGAAATGCAGTTTGTGGTATTGTTTTTTATACTTTTGTCAGTTTCATACACATATACTATATTGTGATCATGTTCATACCATGATGCTCTTATTCTTCATTTGTTCTCACTTTCTATTAAGTTTCTGCCTGTTTTCATGTCTCATGTGTACTGGACTGAGTGGCTTGTGTGGATATTACAACATAGATATTCAGTCTTCAAGTTCGATAGTATACTGTGTCCCTGTTCTAACAAACTCTATAAAGACTTTTCAGATAATCAGACAAAATCAACCATTTCTATAACTATCTTTAAGTGTATGCAATTTTTTAAGATTGGGTGTTGCCTGAAATTTTAAAAATCCACGCTTGGCCCAGCTAAGCTCTGGAGCCAGCTGCCTCCCATTCCTCCTTGGCTGAGGCTGAAAATGGCCATTTGGCCCTAGTTCCTGTGGCTGACTTGTTAATCTGCCTAAAACACATTTTTTTCCCCTGAAAAGGCCTGGAGCCACGGTTTGAGTTCCACAGGCCATCTATCACTATGGCTGGTCTGTAGAATGCCTATGACCACTCTGGTCTCACTCAGCTCCTTTAGCCCCATGAAAGGAAAACACTAGAGACTTTTATATTTATACCAGCAAGATTTATATCAGTAAATCTCCAACCCCAATATGGCTGTACAAAGAGCACACAATTCATTTACAGTATTTATAAGCTGCACACCTAGATTAGGCAGATCTACCACTACACTACTCAATTCCACAGCTGAGACCCCTTGCTACTTGCGGTTCCTCCAGGCAATGTGGTTCTGCTCCATCTTCTGCCTCCTCTTCCTCCATCTTCCTCTCTCAAGGATACTGTCCTCTCTTCCTCTGTCTCCTTCTCTCTCCTCTAAAACTTCCAGCCATGTCTTTCGCCTTTCCCTTGCAGTGCCCAATCACAGGCCTTATTTGACCAGTTAATATGGGGAGCAGGATACATATACAGCCACCCAATTAGACAAGATGGATGAAGCAAAGAAGTGCAGGCAGACAGGAGCCGGATGTAGATCTCTCCTGAGAGACACAGCCAGAATACAGCAAACACAGAGGCGAATGCCAGCAGCAAACTACTGAACTGAGAATAGGACCCCCGTTGAAGGAATCAGAGAAAGAACTGGAAGAGCTTGAAGGGGCTCGAGACCCCATATGAACAACAATGCCAAGCAACCAGAGCTTCCAGGGACTAAGCCACTTTCTAAAGTCTATATATGGACTGACCCTGGACTCTGACCTCATAGGTAGCAATGAATATCCTAGTAAGAGCACCAGTGGAAGGGGAAGCCCTGGGTCCTGCTAAGACTGAACCCCCAGTGAACTAGACTGGTGGGGGGAGGGCGGCAATGGGGGGAGGGTTGGGAGGGGAACACCCATAAGGAAGGGGAGGGGGGCGGTTAGGGGGATGTTGGCCCGTAAACCTGGAAAGGGAATAACACTCAAAATGTAAATAAGAAATACTCAAGTTAATAAAAAAAAAAGATGGGGAGCAGGTTCACATGGAATCACCTGAGTATGTGATTCGCTCCTGGGGGTGGGGCAGGATTAGAATCAAAATACAAACAGCACCAAGGCCACAACAATTGGGAGTTTTCCTACAGATGTTGCAATAGAGGAACACACACACACGTGTGTGTGTGTGTGTGTGTGTGTGTGTGTGTGTGTGTGTTTATTAAGGATTCATTTCTTTATGTGGAATACAATGTAATTAAAATATTAACATGTAAAAATAGAGAGTTGTGCTAATACCAGTTCTGCGGGCTAAAAAGATGTTTTCCATAGGCTATGTACATTGACACCACTATTTTGGTTTGACTGGAGGTGTAAAACTAGGTATCAGGACCTTTTAAAAGTTGCAGATACTGGAGAATGTGAAGATTACAAGTCATTCTCTGTTGAACTAATACACAGTCCATTTAGTAGCAGCTTGGTGTACTATATTGCTATTATAATGATACCTGGAATTAGTTACAAAGGTGAGGGCAGATTATAAAATTTGAATATAAATGAATATAAAATAAGTAGCTATAGTTAAAGAAGTCATGCTTTTCATATGATTATTAGAGTGCTAAACCTTACATAATTATCATAGAGTGAAACATGTAAAGAGACATATATTTCTCTATATTTCCATTGTATTTTAAAACAAGCAACCACTGTTTTTCTAATCCAGTCAGCCAAGAAGTTAGAGTTTTAAACATAGCACAATATAATTCACTGAGATGTAAATGTAGGGGAATTTTTGCTAGAAGTAAATTTTTCTCTCTCATGGCCCCTTCCTCAGTTTCCAGGCATCTTTCCTCTCCCACTCCTCAGAAGTACATGCCCTGAAAATCTAGAGGCTAGAAACTGCATATCTGAGCCTTGATTATTTCACATATAGTGTTTTCCAGTTGAATCAAATTTCCTGGAAATTGTATAAGTCCATTTTTAAAGTTGAATAAAAATGTGTGTACCACTGTATCCACATATTTTCAGCTATGAATGGGCATGTTAGATGATTCTACTACCCTGTTTTTATGAATAGACCAGGAATGAGCACACATTACCTATTGTTGTTGTGGCGTATATGGAGTCCTATGGATAGATGTCCAGGAGTGGTGTTGTTGGTTCATAGGAATCATTTTTGTTGCTTGTATCAATTGAGATACTATGTATGCCTTAGTTAGGGTTTTACTGCTCTGAACAGACAACATGACCAAGACAACTCTTATAAAGGATAACATTTCATTGGGGCTGGCTGACAAGTTAAGAGGTTCAGGTCATTATCATCAAAGTGTGAGCATGGCAGCATTTAGGCAGATGTGGTGCTGGAGGAGCCAAAAGATTTATTTCTTGTTCCAAGGGCAGGCAGGGGAAGATGCTCTTCTGCATGGCTAGGAGGAGGGTCTCAAAGCCCACCCACACAGTGACGTACTTCTTCCAACAGTACCACACCTTCTCCTACAAGTCCATCATGTCTAATGGTGCCATTCCTGGGGCCAAGCATATTCAAACCACCAAAATGTGAGATCAGTTCAGAAGAACTTTGACACTCAAGAGTGTTTTTCCAACCTGTTGACTTACTAGAACAACTTTCAGAGTGCTAAAAATAAATGAAGCAATTACATCTTAAATTGCCATAAATATTAACTATTTTGATCTAAATAAACATTGAAATAGAGATAACTGAATTAAAAATAAAGTTATAATTTTTTTTGCCAATCCATGGTAAAAGCTAAGGAGTTCGTCAACATTTTAAATGTAACTCATATTCCACTACTGCCTTTAGGAATTGATACTAGAAAAGCTATCTTAATTCCATCTCTTATGATGAGGACTGTAAATTTTAAAAATATAAATAAGATTTTAAGAGATGACTTTTTTTTGTAAAACATTGATAGTTCATGTTCTCGATGTAAATTATAACAGTTATCTTCCCCCTAATTTAAAATACAAAGATGATCCACCTTATACCTCAAATATCCCTCTATCCCCTAACATGTATTCTGAAATGTTCTTTAAATGCTTTGATTTTAAAATATCAATATATCATTTATTCACAAAATTATTCATCATAATTAAAAAAAAACAAATCTTGATTTATGGTGCTGTGTGTGGGGGGAATCTAGAATCATGTTTATCCAAGACTTTATTCAGCAAGGCATTTATCTTAAGAAATATAGGCACACCACTGTATACAGCTGTATGTTACAGAAATATATTCTGATGAAAGAAAGACAATACACATAAATTATTTGACAAGAAAACATTCCATTAACTGTAGACAGCTGACCTTCACTGAGTACAGAATGATTCATAATGGAGGCTACATTTGCAAAATAAATTCTGGGAGAGGCAACAGTTGTCAGATCCTGGCAGTGGTTTGGAGTCATTTCATAATTGAGCATTAGATTTATGAAGTCGATAACATCAACAATGTATTTTGATTTTATCTTAATTGTATGCCATTAGACCTAGGTGTGCTTTTCATAAAAGTAAAGATCTGAAGCATGGCAACATCAAAGACACTAGTGCACTTTGCTTTGCTAGATGAAACAAATTGAGTTTTTATATGCCTTTGGGATTTCCACATATTTATGGAGATAAATGCTGTGAAGTCTTTATGTTCTCCTGATTTTATCTTCTCAGATTGACAAGTAAAAAAAAATAAGTACTGCTTTAAAGTTCATACA
This sequence comes from Rattus norvegicus, assembly GCF_021556685.1. NCBI lineage: Eukaryota > Metazoa > Chordata > Mammalia > Rodentia > Muridae > Rattus > Rattus norvegicus. Next base: position 127,343,096 of record NC_141535.1, read on the forward strand.
CTCATTCATTTAACAGTGTGTTTTGAGGACATGTAAGTGCCAAGCAACTGTTCAGGCTATGGTGATAAATATAATGAACACAACATACAAATATGTAGTCACATAGACTTTTCAGGCATATTTGGAGGATGGAATAAAATATAAATCATATAATGAATAGAATGCAAATTTTCTTCTAGAATGTTTAGTTTTATGTCAACTTGATACAATCTGGAATCTCCTAGGAAGACAGGGTCAGTGAACAGTTGAGCTGGCTTGTCTTTTGGAGATTGTCCTGATTATATTAATTGAGATAAGAAGACATGCCTATTGTGGGTGATGCCATTTCTGGAGCAAGTGATCTGGAATTGTGTAAGAAGGCAAAGTAAAATGAGCCAAAGAATGTGTGCAGTATTTCATTCTTCTTTGTCATTGGTGTGGATGTGATGTGACCAGCTGCTTCTTCCTCCTGCTGCCTTAACTTTTTCAGAGGTGGACTCTAGTCTAGAAGTGTAAGCTAAAGTAATTCCTTCCTTTTTGAAGCTGTGTTTGTTGGAGCATTTTATCATAACAGAAAAGAAACTAAGATAATATAAAATTAAATATGTTTTATATACAGTGGTGCTTTGAGACTTCATGATGAGGAGAAAAATGAGGAAATTAAACTGGGGTATGCTGGAAGGGAATCATATTTATATTAGAGATAGGACATTTGCTGGATATTTTGTAAAGAGGGAAGCATAATTAAAATATCATGTATCAATGAATTTTTTTTTCCATTTAAAGCAAGTGAAAGCATCTTGGAGGAGAAGAAGCAAAGCTTTACTGCCATCTGTAAGGAAGTTCTCCCATCAGGAGGAAAAAACCATGACTCAGGATTTAGGACCAGAAGATGGCTCCATACTATAGCATTCTCAGGTAAGTGGTAAAATTTCTGTTTGTAAATTCCCTAAAACACTTAGGTCCAAGGTTTCACTAAATTGTCTATGTAATAGAAATTAATTGAATTAAATGTAATTAAAATTAAAGTTCTTTCCACTTGTGGACCTTCAAGTTATCACTGTTTCATAGATAAGCAAATAAATAAAAACAACTTTAAAGCACTATATGTTTTTTGCTTTTCTCCAACCTCATAAAATAAAATTAGGAGAATAGGAACACTTTATAGAATTTATGTCTACAAAGCACACAAGTGCTTGTGATTTTTGAGTTGACTTCAGATTCAAACTAAATTCCAGTTCTTCATTTACTCAGTATAAACACTTCGTTGAGTTTTTAAATCACTCTGGAGTAATTTTTTTTTTTTTAGTGTAGATGTTAGGGATGACCACAGTGCTCATCATAGACAGCTATATTTGGAATGGAATTGACCGTTTATTTTCTGAGATGACCTGTGGTACAACATAAAATTCTGTTGAATGCAACTGATGATCTTTTACTCACTATGTTATTGACCCTACCTGTGGCTTTATTGTGGCATGAACAGAGAGGATTTGTGTTTTAGATAAATGTTACTCCCAGTAACTATAGCAGTGGATATTGAAGAAGACTTCATCTAGAATTATAGCAGTAAAATGTAAGGGCTAACTGTTGTGTTGTATAAAAAAAGAACGAAAGAGCCAGGATATGCTTGGTAGAAGCAGGGTATGCTGAGGTAGAAGGGGTGCCTCTGTGGGCCTATGCTGAGGCATCCCTTCCCCTGGGGAACTAGCCACAAGACAGATCTAGCATGGAAGAGAGTTCAGTAGAGAATGGGAAGAGGGATTGAGTTAGTAGTAAAGTCAGAGAAAGGCAGAGAGGAAAGAGAGGAGGAAGAGAGAGAGAGAGAGAGAGAGAGAGAGAGAGAGAGAGAGAGAGAGAGGAGGGAGGAGAAGAGGGGAAGGGATGGGGAGGGAAAGGAAGAGAGAGGGAGAGAGAGGAGGCAAATAGCCATTTTTATTGTGAGTCAGGCACACCTGGCTATTGCCAGGTAACTGTGGGGCAGAGCTAACACCAAGGATTCCTTGTTACAGTCTTTCAGCTCAATTTGTATGACCATTATTAGTAGGTAACATTTCTGAATAGAAGTTGACATTTCATTGAAGAGGGCCTTGTTGGGTATCCTCCTTTCTCTAGGTAGATAAGTAGGATGCAATGCCCATAGTTTTCTGTACATCTCTCTCCTCTGGACAGACATGGTTTAGGCTCCTTATTCTGATACCATTTGCCAATTACTCTCTACTTCACGCTTCACGTTTTTTTTTCTATAGACAGTACACTGAAATCAGGTAATCTAGACTCAGACTCAAGGGAACAGGGTGTTTATCAGAGCCTGGTGTCTTACTGAAGTTGAGCCTTGGTTTAGCAGCTGGTTGTGAAGAAATACCCAAGGTAATATCATTCCTTTTTTTCTTCATCTTTATTAACTTGGGTATTTCTTATTTATATTTCAATTGTTATTCCTTTTCCCGGTTTCCAGGCCAACATCCCCCTAACCCCTCCCCCTCCCCTTCCATATGGTCTTCCCCTCCCCATCCTCCCCACATTATCACCCTTCCCCAACAATCACATTCACTGGGGGTTCAGTCTTGGCAGGACCAAGGGCTTCCCCTTCCACTGGTGCTCTTACTAGGCTATTAATTGCTACCTATGCAGTTGGAGCCCAGGGCCGGTCCATGTATAGTCTTTGGGTAGTGGCTTACTCCCTGGAAGCTCTGGTTGGTTGGCATTGTTGTTCATATGGGGTCTCAAACCCCTTCAAGCTCTTTCAGTCCTTTCTCTGATTCCTTCAACGTGTGTCCTGCTCACAGTTCAGTGGTTTGCTGCTGGCATTTGCCTATGTATTTGCTTTATTCTGGCTGTGTCTCTTAGGAGAGATCTACATCCGGTTCCTGTCAGCCTCCACTTCTTTGCTTCATCCATCTTATCTAGTTTGGTGGCTGTATATGTATGGGCCACATGTGGGGCTCGCTCGGAATGGGTGTTCCTTCTGCCTCTGTTCTACACATTCCCTCCCTATTCCCTTCCAAGGGCATTCTTGTTCCCCTTTTAAAGAAGGAGTGAAGCATTCGCATTTTGGTCAACCTTCTTGAGTTTTTTGTGTTCTGTGCATCTAGGGTAATTCAAGCATTTGTGCTAATAGCCAATTATCAATGAGTGCATACCATGTGTATTTTTCTGTGATTGGGTTACCTCACTCAGGATGATATTTTCCAGTTCCATCCATTTGCCTATGAATTTCGTGAAGTCATTGTTTTTGATAGCTGAGTAGTATTCCATTGTGTAGATGTACCACATTTTCTGTATCCATTCCTCTGTGGAAGGGCATTGGGTTCTTTCCAGCTTCTGGCTATTATAAATAAGGCTGCTATGAACATAGTGGAGCATGTGTCTTTGTTATATTTTGGGGCATCTTTTGGGTATATGCTCAAGAGAGGGATAGCTGGGTCCTCAGGTAGTTCAATGTCCAATTTTCTGAGGAACCTCCAGACTGATTTCCAGAATGGTTGTACCAGTCTGCAATCCCACCAACAATGGAGGAGTGTTTCTCTTTCTCCACATCCTCTCCAGCATCTGCTGTCACCTGAGTTTTTGATCTTAGCCATTCTCACTGGTGTGAGCTGAAATCTCAGGGTTGTTTTGATTTGCATTTCCCTTATGACTAAAGATGTTCAAAATTTCTTTAGGTGTTTGTCAACTATTCGGCATACCTCAGGTAATATCATTCCTATACATTAAATGTATGCAGCAGTTGATATCATGGAGTTGATATCAAAAAGGAAGGGTCCCACCTGTCCTCAGACTCTCACTCAATCTGCTAAATGTGCTTCTGTTGGCATACCCTGCAATCCTTTGGGATCCAAAAGAATGAATTAATATTGCATTTGTGTGAATTTCACTTTTTTCTTACTTTCTGATTGCCTAAACTAAATAAACAGATCACTAAAGAAAAAAGATGTTGTCCAGAAACATTTATGTGTGTGTACTTTAATATATTAAAATTATAAAATTCCACTAGAGTTTAAAGTAAATTCAGTTTGTATTTTAAAATGACAAATAAAATTTTAATTGTGCTATATAGCAACAAGAAGTAAGTAGCATTGGTTTAGTATTATAGTGTAAAATTCAAAGTATAGATATTTTAAGATAATTCCTTAATAACATTTTGCAACAATTTTGTTTCGACTATAAAAATGTATAGAGAAGTAGTATTTCTGTTTTAGCATTATGATTTACTTTTTAAACAGAATGTATCATTTTTCAAAAGTATTTAGTAAAGTGCTTTGAAAAAAATGTGATTAAAGAAGTTAGATTTGTCTCTACTGGAGTTTTCCTTGCTTTTCTTTTGTCTATTCAAGTTTAAAATACAAAAATTGTTTTATGAGTCATCTTCACAAACACAGCTATTATTATCATTAGCGATTGCATTTAAGGCAGTCTCCAGATCCCACTCTTCACTATTTGTAACACAAATTCTATGCATACCTTCCAAATCATTACCCCCCAGAGAATGTGCTACAGCTCTGTCTGCCTCAGAGCCCTGCTTATTCCACAGCAGTTATGCTAACCAAACTATTAGCACCTGCCTAAATACCTCTCCATCAGTCATCAATCATCAGCAATCAGGCAGCTACTTGATAATTAGTCAAGAAGGGGAAAAAACACTTCAAAGAACTAAAAATATTTTGCACGGTGACTTTGCGCATAAAATAATTATTTTCCCTCTATTAATCTCCTTCACATCACTGAGCAATACAGAAACTTAAGAAATATTGTGTACAAGTGCTACTATCATTCAGTGTGTGCTATGCTAATTTTTTCATGGCTGCAAAAGTTGTGCATGACATCAGGCAATCCTAGAAGTGACACATTTAATGTGTTTTTCATAATGTATATGAGAGTACATATATGAATATGCTTTACTAATATATACTGCTATATTTTCTTTAACACAATTTTTAATAAAACATGTGGAAGAAATAATATTCACAGACAACAAATAATACCTGTTTTGTTCAGGGCCATGAACCTCTCTAACTTAATGACACATATTTCTTCAATGAAACTATCTACATCATTGGAAGAGGAAGAACATACTATTTGCCCCACCAAATTGTAAATAAATCTGAGGCAGAGAGTAATCAATTGAAAAGTTTCATGGATGAGATTCTAAGGCAGCTTTAGATTTTGTGTTCTTGAGCACAGGAAAGGCAAGAAACAAAATGTATGAAATGATCACTAGCAAGCAAACTAATGGTAAACCGAGTGTGTCTCATAGATATTGATGTATATAAGAGCCTTGCTCAGACTTTGCTAAGATGACAAGATGGGAAGTGAATTGCCTTAGTAAAATAGCAGTTAACGATGGGAAAGATATCTATTCTAAGCATGTAGCAACTGTTTTGTTTTCCTTTATAAAAGTTGCCACAGTCCTTTACAGGCCCACGGGATCACGTTAAATTCCCACATGTTTGACAGCTCACACATCTTCGCCATGTGCTTCACTTGTAGGAACAATAAACCTTGTCACTTGAAATTAACTTCCAGAAATCCTCAAAAACTAGGAGAGATACTTTCTGTTTGACTGTAGTGAAATTATTTTCAATCATTTGCTTTTGTGCTTAATTCTGCTATTTTTCTCATGGGATCTTTGCCTCTTCCTACACAATAAATTACACAGAGACCTATTTCTACAACATTAGGAATGTACAGAAGGTCAGAATGAAAACCCTTATGCTTGATGCTTGCTTGAGTTTCATTTCACTAACAATTTTAAACTGTTAATTCATAGTATGTGTATGACATCTATCAATTCTGAATTTAGAAAATGTTGAGTCTACTGCATCTAGTGCACACATGTGTATGTATGTGTACATAGATGTACACGTATAAACACATTTTTGTGAACACACATACACATGTGTGTGTATTTGTTTCTTCATCACAGTATCTTTTACACAGAGATTCAAATGAAAAGACAAGGGAAAAATTTGAAAATGTATAAATATATTTCCTATGCATATTTCATCAATTTTCTATTTTCCTGTAGTTAGGGCTTCGTTGACTAATAATTCCAGTTTTCATAAATAGACAATCTCTGTCTTACTATTTTGTGTCCAGGACTTGTTCTCTTATTAATATAAACAAAAAGGTATTAATAACATGAATAATATGCGTTAAAAATGTTGGAGGAACTGTTGAACAATCTTAATACCAGGCCACATCGATACTTTTTTCTTGAATTGGCATTTTTTCAAAGTAACTTTTGAAAATAAGAGCTTTTAAAATATTTAGACTTATAAGCATTTCTGAGTAGAAACTGTTTCTAAATGCAAATCTGCAAAATGGAAAGTATTGATCTTTTTTTATTATGTGCTCAGAGACAGGAATCGTTATATATTTTTATCCTTGAATTTGTCTGCAATTACACTGATGCAGATGGTAAATCTCTTCCCTGATATACTTACATAGAAAAAGGATAGCAATTCAGATCTCGATGGAACACTGAATGAGCAACAGTGTTGAGGGAAAAGAAAAAGGAAGAGGGACTTGGAAATATCATGAAGTCATGGAAGCCACACATTTATACTTCATTCATTTTTTTCTGACTTCTACAGAGCAACAAAAGACAGAAGGCCATGTACTTGCTTTTAAAATGGTAATAAGATATATCACATTTAATTCAGTGAGCATCCAAATTCCTACTTGATTTATTTTGAAGCTTTCTTAGAGATCCAATATGGTTGACAAGCTGAACAGAATATGGAACTTAGAAAGAAATATTTTTTAAAAAAGAAAAATACAAAAAAAGAGACCCATATAAAGTAAGAAAAAACTAAGACTAAGGTAGAACACATTGTAAAATATTTCAAGACATAAACTGTTCCAGAAAACAAGGAGTAGTCCAAAGTTATCGTGAGGACCCCAGGTATATACACTTGAGCATGCAGGGTCATGTTCATGCATCCATGCATTGTAAAAGTCATGCACTAAAAATAAGCTAAGGCGCTGAGGCCAGTGGACACATTAGATACCATATTCAATGTGACTGTTTTAAAGAAAATGGAAAATAATATGGAGAGTCATAGTTTCAATAAGGAGTGTTAGATTGTCATGAAAACTAAAAATTAAAGACATAAAATATCCAGCACACATATATAAAAGTAATAAAGTTAATTTTCATCCAAAGGATATATGCTTTAAACAAGAAAACATTTGTCTCATGTAACTTAATAGGTTCTGTCTGAAAAAGTGCAAATTAGACTGAGTGAATTTGAAGAACATATCTTGTTGCTTCTCAAAACACAGAAGATCATGGTAAAAATCCCTGAGTAAAAGGAAATACTCTCTGGGAGAAAAGAAGACAGCTTTTAGGCTAATTGTTAAAGGCTGAGTTCTTACATGCAGGGTCAAGATTAGCTAAACAGTCTGGACACTTGCCATTTTCTTCTCAAAGATAAAACCCTAATACTCTAAGCTGAGACTTCTGAATTGTGGTTTATTTGCTGTGAACCAATAAGCAAACAACAACAACAAAAATAAAAAAAAAGGAAAACAACAAAAACAAAACCATATCAACCAGATGCATTTCAAGGCAGGATTTCAAACCTTTCCTACAACAAGCTCTCTGAGTCATGTCCAGTGCACAATTCCACGACACCTTGTAATTTTTAATTTTAAAAATTGATATTATAATATAATTATATTCATTGCTCCATGTCCTTCCCCAAACCCTCCTATACATAATACTCCTCTCTTCTTCAAATTCATGGTTTCTTCCATTGTTAATAGTTATTGCATAAATATATGTATGCACACATATATTCCTACGTATAGCTTGTTCAGTGTTTATAATGCTTCTTGCATGGATGCTTCCAGGACTGAACCTTTGGTGCTGGATGATATGTTGGTATGCTTCTCTCACTGTGGAAGACTACCTCTTAGTTCCTACTCAGTTGGCGGTCTCTGTGTTGTTTTGAGGCCTAGTGGGTTTCTCAACAGCCTGCTTTGGCATGCCTTTGGTTTTGTCATTGTTGACATTTGAGTAGTCATGTTGTTAAGAATATATATAGGGTGGGGAGTCCTTCAGGCGGTAAAATTTTCTGTAGCTCCTCACTTGACTGGTTGTGTTTCTCTGCAGTTGTCTCCATTTGTTGCAAAGACAGGCTTCCTTGATGAGGGTAAGGACTACACCTATCTGTGAGATTAGGGCAAATCTTTATAAATTGTCCTGAGGATTATGAGTCTTTAATAAATTAGTAGTTATAGGCTCTCCATGAGTTCACTAACACTGAGTACTAAGCCAGATTTCCATTTCCAAGCTTGACTTCCCTCTATTGAGTAGATCTTAAGTTGAATGAGAGATCTACCATTTTAATCAGTTATCATGGAGGATGAAGTAAAGTGGAAAGGTGAATTGAGTCTAGCATTATAATTGCTTCTCTCTATATTCAATAATGAAATGTTTAGTCTGCAACTGTAGAATAAAGCATTGGTTTAAATACAGTTTCCAGAAGCCAGGAGAGAGACATAGAAATAAATATCTTTGAGGGCAAAGAGAGGTATGAATGATGGCATGTACTGAATGGGTGATTCGTAAACTCACTTTGATGTCATCTGTTTATCTCTCATGTACATGTGAACTCACAAACATTCCAAACCATTGATTTCTGCATTTAAGGGATAAAAGTATGAGAACTAATTCCTTAATATTTACTAAAAAATCTAAACTTTTATTAATAGGTATTTTTATTTAGCTATTAAATTGTAACCTTCACTTGTGCTTTTACTAGAATTCACATTTCAAATAACTATAAACATGTTAGAACTGGAAAAATTTAGAATTTACCTGGGCTAAGCATAAATATGTAACACATATTAATTGTATAACATATCTAGGCTATTTTGGATTAGGCTGGACTTGAATATAGTCAGTCACTCACTGTTTCTCTTCCATTTTTATAAGATTTTAGACATGCCTTAGTTGTGTGGATTTGGAGACATGTCATCCAATCATCATCTATATCCTAAAAGACTCATTTATGTCTGTGGGAATTAGCTCCACAGAAATATTTTAAATAGATACAATCTTGTAACTAAAATCTGCATTATAACTTCTCTTAAATTGGCTTTACATACATTATTCATATATTCAATCTAGCAAATCTGTAAGATAGATATTAATAGTCTTTTCACATTAGATGCCAAAGTGTTGTATCAAAATGGATTTAAGGAACCTTCTCAGTACTAGGAAGAGGGGCAAAGCCTTTTCATCATAGGATGTCAAGTTAAACCTTGTGAAATTTTCACTATATCATGCTGTTTGATATTGTGATTTTTTTTCTACAAAAAGTTCTGACAATTTCCTAGCCTTGACAGCCTTAGTTCATGTAATAATTGACAAACAAGTTAATTAATTTGTCTGAATCTTGGTTCCCTCACCTTCAAGATAAATTTGTTAAGAACAGTAATATCTTCCTAAATGGCTACCTAAATACTTTGAAGTGCTCTAAAAAAGTAAAAATGAAAGTCTCCTCAAAGAAAGAAAAAAAATATTTACAACTAAAATAGTTGAAATGTGACTTCCAGTTTCCATCTGCACTTGGAAGATGGCATTGTGCTATAGCTCTCCACACCCTAGTTCTGCCCTGCCTGGAGATAGCTTATCCCCCAGGAATGCTGACACACCTAAATTCACAGATGAGACCAACACTACTGCCCCAATACCTGGCCCAGGTGGAACCAACCCTGGGACCAGTGGACCCTGGAACCACAGCTGAGTTGGGGACATGATCCTTCCTGTTTCAACTGTGCCCAGAAGCAGACACTATGTAACAGTTCTCTGAACCTAAATCCTGCCTAGAAATAGCTTGATCCCTTGGATTGCTGACACACCCAGGTTCACAAGCTCATGGGAGGGACAAGCTCCAATCAGAGAGAGCAAGGCCAGCTAACACCAGAGATAACCAGATGGCGAAAGGCAAGCAAAAGAACATAAGCAACAGAAGTTGAGGCAACTTGGCACATTCAGAACCCAGTCCTCACATCACAGCACTTTTAGATTCTGATCTAAAATCACATCTCATTATGATGATAGAGGACTTAAAGAAGGAAATAAATAAATTCCTTAAAGAACTACAGGAGAACATAGGTTAAAAGGTAGGAACCCTTAAAAAGGAAACACAAAAATCTCTTAAAGAATTGGAAAAACACAAACAGACAGGTGAAATAATTGAACAAAACCACCCAGGATCTAAAAATAGAAGCAATAAAGAAAACATAAAAGGTGACAACCTAGGAGATATATTGGGTGTCCTAGATGCAAGTATCACTAACAGAATACAAGAGATAGAAGAGAGAATCTCAGGGACGGAAGATACCATAGAAAACATTGGCACACAGTCAAAAACACAAAATGCAAAAAAACTCCTAACCCAAAACATTCAGGAAATCCAGCACACAATGAGAATACCAAACCTAAGAATAATAGTTATAGAAGAGAGAAAAGATTCTGAACCTAACAGGCCAGTAAATATCTTAAACGAAATTACTGACAAAAGAACTTCCCTAACCTTAAGAAAGAGATGCCCATGAACATACAAGAAGACTACAGAACTCCAAAATAGACTGGACAAGAAAACAAACTCCTTCCACCACATAATAATCAAAACACCAAATTCTCAAAACAAAGAAAGACTATTAAAAGCAGTAAGGGAAAACAATCAAGTAACATATAAAGGCAGACCTATCAGAATTATATCAGACTTTTCACCAGAGATGCTAAAAGCCCGAAGATCCTGAACAGATGTCATACAGAACCTAAGAGAACACAAATGGCAGGCTAGGCTACTATACCCAGCAAAAATTTCAGTTAACATAGATGGAGAAATCAAGGTATTTCATGACAAAACAAATGTACACAATATCTTTCCACAAATCTAACATTACAAAAGATAATAGATGGAAAAATCTGACACAAGGAGGCAAACTTCATCCTAGAAAAAGCAAGAAAGTGATCTTTCAAGAACCAAAAGAAGTTACCAAAACAATCCTAATTCTACCAATAATAACAGAAATAACAGGGATCAACAGTCATTTTTCCTCAATATCTCTTAACATAAATGGACTGAATTCCCCAATAAAAGAGGCATAGACTAAAAGGACCCCCAGCACTTTGCTGCTTACAGGAAGCACACTTCACTGAGAGTAAAAGGCTGGGGAAAAATTTCCAAGCAAATGGTCCCAAGAAACAAATTGGAGTAGCCATTCTATTATTGAATAAAATAAACTTTTCAACCAAAATTTATCAAAAAAGTTAAGGAAAGACACTTCACATTTGTCAAAGGAAAAAAAATCTACGAAAATGAACTCTCAATGCTGAACATCTATGCTCCAAATGCAAAGGCAGCCATATTCATAAAAGAAACTTTTCTGAAGCAGAAAGCATACATTGGACTTCACACAAAATAGTGGAAGACTTCAACATCTCACTTTTATCAACTGACAGATCATGGAATCAAAAACTAAACAGAGACATAGTGAAACTAACAGAAGTTATGAACCAAGTGGATTTAACAGATATTTATAAAACATTTCATCCTAAAACAAAAGACTATACCTTCTTTTCAGCACCTCATAGTACTTTTTCCAAAATTGACTATACAATTGGTCATTAAACATGCCTTAACTGATACAAGATTGAAATAATCCCATTCATCCTATCAGATCACCATGGACTAAGGCTTGTCTTCAATAACAAAAGCAACAAAAAGCTCACATATACATGGTAGCTGAATAACTCTTTCCTCAATGATAACTTCCTCAAGGAAGAAATAAAGAAATAAAGATTTTTCAGAATTTAAAGAAAATGAAGGAACAACATACCAAAAGTTATAGGACATAATGAAAGCAGTGCTAAGAGAAAAACTCATAGGTATCAGTGCCTCCAAAAAGAAACTAGAGAGAGCATACACTAGCAGCTTGACAGCACACCTGAAAATTCTAGAAGAAAAATGATCAAATACTCCCAAGAGATGGCAGGAAAAATCAAACTCAGGGATGATAACAAACAAGTAGAACAAGTAGAACCAAAAGAACTATAACAAAATTCAACAAACCCAGGAGCTGGTTCATTGAGAAAATCAACAAGATAGATAAACCCTTAGCCAGACTAACCAGAGGTTGCAGGGACAATATCTAAATTAGTAAAATCAGAAATAAAATGGGAAACATAGCAAAAGAAACTGAGGAAATTAAAAAAATATCATCAGATTTTACTACAAAAGTCTATATTCAATGAAACTGGATAATCTAAATGAAATGGACAATTTTCTAGACAGATACCAGGTACCAAAGTGAAATCACAATCAGATAAACCATCTAAACTGGCCTCAAGAAAACAGAAGCAGTCATTAAAAGTCTCCCAACCAAAAATTTCCCTGGACCATGTGATTTTAGTCCAGAAATCTATCAGACATTCGAAGAAGACCTAATACCAATGCTTTTCGAATTATTTCATAAAATAGAAACAGAAGGAACACTAATCAATAAATTCTATGAAGCCACAATGATATTGATACCTAAGTCACACGAAGACCCAAATGAAAAAGAAATTCAGACCAATTTCCCTCATGAATACTGAAGCAAAAATACTCAACAAAATTCTAGCAAACCAAACCAAAGAACACACCAAACCAATCATTCACTCCTATCAAGCAATCTTCATCCCAAGGATTCAGTAATGGTTCAATATGCAGAAATTTATTAGTGTACTCCAATATATAAACAAACTCAAAGGGAAAAAAATCCACATGAACATCTCATGAGAGTCTGAAATTCATTTGACAAGCTACAACTTTCCTTTATGTTAAAAGTCTAGAAAAGATAGGGAATTCAAGGTGCATACCTAAATATAATAAAGCAATATACAACAAACCGATAGCCAACATCAAACTAAATGGAGAGAATGTTAAAGCAATCTCACTAAACTCAGAGACTAGACAAGGCTGCGCACTTTATCCCTATCTATTCAATATATTCAATCTACTCAAAGTTCTAGCCAGAGCAATTAGACAAAAAGGGAGGTCAAAGGGATACAAATTTGAAAGGAAGATGTCAAGATATCGCTATTCTCAAATGATTTGATAGTATACTTAAATGACGACCAAAATTCCACCAGAGAACTCCTATACCCAATAAGCAACTGCAACAAAGTTTCTGTATAAAAACTTAACTCAAACTAATCAATGGTTCTCCTTTAATCAAATGTTAAATGGGCTGAGTCTGAAGTTAAGGAAGTGACACCCTTCACAACATTCACAAATAATATAAAATATTTTCGTGTAATTCTAACCATGTTGGGGAAAGATTTGTAAAACAAGAACTCCAAGTCTCTGAAGAAAGAAATCGAAGGAGACCTCAGAAGATGGAAAGGTCTCCTGTACTAGTGGATTGTCATGATTAACACAGTTTAAATGGCTATCTACCAAAACCAATCTACCAATCCAATGCCATCCCCATCATAATTCCAACTCAATTCTTCATAGAAAGAGAAAGAGCAATTCTCAAATTTATAATGGACAACAAAACACACAGGATAGCAAAACCTATTCTCAACAATAACAAAACTTCTGGGGAATAACCATCCTTGACCTCAAACTCTACTACAGAGAAATAGTGGTGAAGACTGCATGGTGTTGGTACAGAGAAAGACAGGAGAATAATTAGAATAGTATTAAACATTCAAAATTAAATCCATACTATCCCTATGTTCACCTGATTTTTGACAAAGAAGCCAAAAATCATACTGTGACAAAAAGACAGCATATTCAACAAATGGTGCTGGCTTAAATGGTGGCCAGCATGTAGAAGAAAGCAAATCGATCCATTTTTACCTCCTTGTAGAGGCTCAAATCCTTTTGGATTCAGGACCTCCACAGAGAACCAGAAGCACTGAATCTAGTTGAAGAGAAAGTGGAAAAGAGTCTTGAACATGTGGACATGGGGGAAATTTTCCAGAACAGAACACCAATGGCTTAAGCTCTAAGATCAATAATTGAAAAATGGGACCTCATCAAATTGAAAAGTTTCTGCAAGGCAAAGGACACATTCAGTAGGACAAAATGGCCACCAAGAGATTGGGAAAAAATCTTTACAAATCCTATATCTGACAGAAAGCTAATATTCAATATATACAAAGTACTCCAGAGAACCAAATAACCCTGTAAAAAATGGGCTGCATACTGGATGACCTTTTCTTCTTCCCTGCTCCACTCTTTGTTCTTGTATTTCAACCTGTGAGCATTTTGTTCTCCCTTCTAAGAAGAACTGAAGCATCCACATTTTAGTCTTCCTCCTTCTAGAGCTTCATATGGTCTGTGAATTGTATATTGGGTATTCCAAGCTCTTGGGCTAATATTCACTGATCCACTTATCCCATATTCAACCACCAAACTCAGTCACTATTGCTGATACCAAGACCTGATTGCTGACAGGAGTTTGATATAGATATCTCCTAAGAGGCTCAGTGAGAGCCTTACTGATATAGATTAAGATGCTTGCAGCTAACCATCAGACTGAGCATGGGGACCCCAATGGAGGAGTTAGAGAAAGGACTGTAGGAGCTGAAGGGGTTTGCAACCCCATAGAAAGATACCCTAGAGATCCCAGGGGGAGCTTCAACCACCAACCAAAGAGTACACAGGGCTGGATCCACAGTTCCGCCACATATATAGCAGAGGATGGCATTTTCTGGCGTCAGTAGGAGGAGAAGCCCTTGGTCCTGTGAAAGTTCTTTTCCCCAGTATAGAGAAATGCCGGGAAGTTGAGGTACAAGTGGGTGGGTGGGAGTAAGAGCATCCTCGTAGAAGGAGGGGAAGGGGGAATGGGCAAGGGGGAAACTGGGAAAGAGATGAACATTTTTTTAGGTGTGTCTCAGCCATTCAAGATTTCTCAGTTGAGAATTCTTTGTTTGGATCAATACCCAATTTTTTATTTTTTTTAATTGGATAATTTAGTATTTACATTTCAAATGTTATCCTTTAATCAAATGTTAACATCCTTAGTCATCAGGGAAATGCAAAGCAAAACAATCCTGAGATTCCACCTCACACCAGTCAGAATGGCTAAGATAAAAACACAGGTGACAGCAGATGCTGGCAAGGATGTTAGAAAAGAGAACTCCTCCACTGCTGGTGAGATTGCAGGCTGGTATAACCATTATGGAAATCATTCTGTCATTTCCTCATAAAATTGGACATAATATCAACTGAGGATCTATCTATACCACTCCTGGACATATACCCAAAGGATGCTCCAACATATAACAAGCAGACATACTCTTGTATGTTCATGGCAGCCTTATTTATAATAGCCAGAAGCTGGAATGAACCCAGATATCCTTCAACAGAGGAATAGATACAGAAAATGTGGTACACCTACACAATGGAGTAATACTCAGCTATTAAAAACCAATGACTATGATAATTTTATGCAAGTGATGGAGCTAGAAAAGGTCATCCTGAGTGAGGTAACCCCGTCATAGAAGAACACACATGGTATGTACTCGCTCAAGAGTTGATATTGGGCAAAAAATCTGGGAATACCCACAATGCAATTCACAGACCATATAAAGTTCAAGAAGATGGAAGACCAAAGTGTGGATACTTCAGTCCTACTTAAAAGTGGGACCAAAATAATAATGGTAAGTCAAGGGAGGGAGAGAAGGGAGGGGGGAAGAGGGACTGGATTAGGTGTGGGAGGGGCAGGCAGATGTACTAGAGGGTCAGGAAATTGAACAGAAATGTGTTGCAGTGGGGGATATAAAACTGGTGGTAGCCACAAGAAAGTTCTAGATGACAGAAAAGCAAGAGGCTGTCATTACCCAACTGGGACAACATTAGTTGAAATACCCAACAAAGGGAAGAGAGAACCTGTAGGTACCATATGCAGAGGTTAGGCAAAGTCCCCAGTT
Organism: Rattus norvegicus; assembly: GCF_021556685.1. Lineage (NCBI taxonomy): Eukaryota > Metazoa > Chordata > Mammalia > Rodentia > Muridae > Rattus > Rattus norvegicus. Next base: position 127,359,024 of record NC_141535.1, read on the forward strand.
GACAGAGGGGGCCACCTACCCATGTCAAAAATATTAACCCAGAATTGCTCTTGTCTAAAAGAAATACAGGGACAAAGAATGGAGTTGAGATTGAAGAAAAGACCACCCAAAGACCTCCTCATCTGGAGGTCCATCCCATATGCAGACACCAAACCTAGACTTTATTGCTGATGCCATAAAAGTTCTTGCTGACAGGAGACTAATATAGCTGTTTTCTGAGAAGCTCTGCCAAAGCCTGACCAAACAGATGCAGATATTTGCAGCTAACCCTTGGACTGAGCACAGATACCCCAAATGGAAGAGTTAGGGGGAAGGACTGAAGGAGCTGAAAAGGTTGGCAACCCCATAGGAAGAACAACAATATCAACCATCCACACCCCTGGAGCTCCTGAGAACTCCCACCAACCAAAGAGTACACAAGGAGGTACACATGGTCCCAGCTGCATATGTAGCAGAGGATGGCTTATCTTTCATCAGTGTGAGGGGATGGCCTTGGCCCCATGAAGGCTTGAGCTTGAGCATAGGGGAATGCTAGTGAGGTATCCTGGGAGTTGGTGGGAAAGCTGTCTCATAGAAGTAGGTTGAGGGGGAAGGGTTATAGAAGAGAAATTGGGAGGGTGAATAACATTTGAAATGTAAATAAATAAATTAACCAAACAATTTAGCTGAAATATAGTTTTGTAATAGTTTTTCTTGATTTATGACATTTTAAATGTCTTACTTTTCATCATTTGAAGTAAAAACAAATATAAAAGTTATCACAAATTTTATAACCTGTGTTTACTTTGTAAAACAAAAACTTCAGACAAAAATATAAACATTTTGTTTGCATATAAAGTCAATGATATTACATCCTTATTTATACTTCTTATAGGAATTTTTTGAACAAAATTCTCAAAGCATAGTCTAAATAAACTCAACTGTTTGTGTTTTTATTCTTGATATATTCCACCAACACCATCTACATGCTAGTGGTCAAGGATAGACCAAACAGCAGGGACACTTGGCTTTCTACATCATTCTCTTTCTTTCTACATTATCTGTATAGGCTTCTCTGGCCCCTCATGACTCTTTGCCCATCACTGTCATCTTTCTGTATTAAACAGAGTTTTGGGTTTTAAGATAGCATAGCCTTACATATATATCATCAACACCACTTACTGATCAGTAGATGCAATATCTGTTGTAGTTAATCTAAATCCTATCAAGTCTACTTGATATTGAAGGTACAATTAGATGCATTATTTTTGGGCATTGGGAATGTTCTATACATGTGAGGTTTTAAGGACTGGAGGTAGCAGGTTGCATATATTTCACCTCTGCAAGTTCTTGTATTATGTCTTATTAAACTGTATTGATAGCATTACATAGACAATGGAAATCATTAATTCAAGTACATCTATTCTAAGCAGGAAGCCTTGATTAACTGTAAAGGACACAATTCCTAAAGGCTAGCCTGTCTGCCTTGAAGTATTGGAAGGAAATCACATACAGCAGTTATCTAGAAGATTCCTTTCTAGATTCCTAACAAATGATAACTCAGAAATATATAAGCAATTGTTTATGCTTTTATTCTATTACATAAAATAAGTTTGGGATTGGGGATTTAGCTCAGTGGTAGAGCGTTTGCCTAGCAATCGCAAGGCCTTGGGTTCGGTCCCCAGCTCCGAAAAAAAGAAAAAAAATAACTTTATGCTAGTGAATTCATATTTACTGGGGGATCTCAGGAAATAAAAGGATTGTGTGAATGATGAAGGTATTAACTTGTTAAGAATTCAAAGCTTCTAAAGTCCCTGGAAAGACTGAAACAGAAGCATCGTGTATTTTAAGACTTTTGCTGTAGCATTGTTGATGGAATGATGGAATGATGGCTTAGCATGGACAAATCTGTAATTCTAGCACTTGGAGGAAGGAGGTAGGGTAAGCCTAATTTTGGGATCATCTTTGGCTATTAAAGTTCAAGAGAAACCTGGGTTACAGGAAATCCCATTCAAAGATAAAATAAAGTGAAAGTAAAGATGATAGTCTCTAAATTGTGTAGTATGGCATTAGACAAACACATGGTTTTTGTTCTAGTCTGCATAATCTTGCAACTATTTCTCTGCTTCTCAATGGTTTGAGCAATTACATATGAGCAAGATTTTTTGGTGCAATTCTTACTATAATCACTTATTGTGATTATATTTAAAAGTCCACTATCAATTTAATCTGCACATGTGGAATGAATGATTGGAGACCACTAATAGCAATCTAAAACAAATTTAAAAAACAAAACAAAACGTTATCAGTATCTAATTTATTTTTAAATATATTAGATAATAACATACTAGGTGTAAGAGACAAGCAATAATTTCATTTCATTTTATTCCCAGTTTTCATAGTACTGACATCTTACACAGACAGTCTTGGTCCCATCCTTATACCTTTCTCTGTACTAAGTTATTCACAAAAAAGTAATACCATGAAGTGCTAATTTATATGCCAAAGATGGTATCTAAGATTTCTTATATTTCTTTTTCTCTCTGTCTCCTTCTCTGGGTCTCTTTCTCCTTCTCTGGGTCTCTCTCTGTCTGTCTCTCTGTCTCTGTCTCTGTCTCTGTCTCTGTCTCTCTCTCTCTCTCTCTCTCTCTCTCTCTCTCTCTCTCTCTCCATCATTTAAAACTCTCCCTCTAGTAAGGGAAAGAAAATATTAATATATGAGAAGATATGATTTAGTTTTCTTATGCTTATTCTGCAATTTGGAAGATTTTGATGGTGTTTATTTCTTGCATTCACCTGAACTGTTGCTTTATTTTAAACACTTATCTCTGATTTGGTATTCTGTGCAGGGAACTTCTATCTGATTTGATTTCTCTCAGGCTCTCACACAATCAGGTAATGTTCTCATTTTCAAATGCTAATGTTCAGCTTTATATAGCAGTTAGTTGCAAACCCGTGACAATTACATTTCTTGTATGGTAAATATTTAAGTATTTTTAAAGAGCTTTTACCTTACGGTTAAATAAACCATCTTATCAGATGCAGAATCACAGTAATTTAAACCCATTTTGATTCTCTGTATTTCTTATTTTATATTGTTCATGGGTTTTTCTGATGTGAATCTGACCCTGAATCTTAACTGTAATATAGAAGTCTATCAATGTCTCTAAATATGTTTGAATTCAATAAATCATAAAGTGTATGTTTTAAAAACTTGATATTTTAATATAAAATGCTTAAAGTTGTAAATTTATAGTGTTTTTTTTTCTTGTGATGAGAATTGTCTTCTGAACGAGAGACTTCAAGGGCTTAAAACATTCTTTAGATTCCTTCACCACTACTACTGCCTGAAGAGAAATGCAGTGGCTATTGGTTTAGTAGAAGTTGGTTCATCCATACATTTACATCTTCTTTATAATATTTGAGTTAGTAAAAATTGGGTGTTCAGAAATGAAAATGTTTTAAGATGTTTAAAATTATATATGTATATATACATATGTATATATATACACACATATATATACATATATATATATATATATATATATATATATATATATATATATATATGAATATTTTACTTTCCTGTATGTGTGTCCATCACATATTTGTTTGGGGAGACAGAAAAAGACATTGAATCCCATGAAACTAGAGATATGTAATATTGTAAACCACCTTTGGGGTACTTGGATTCAAACCATGGTCCTCCTTGAGAATAATATCTTCTTGTAACCAGTGAGCTATTTATCCAGTCTAACATTGAAAAATTTTAAAGTTGAAAAATATACATATATAAAAATAGATATAAATATATGTCTGATATTAAACCACATTTGTATATATACATAAACGTAAATAAATTAAATACATAGTTACCAAAACATAGCCAATACTTCACTAAGAAAAATTTATTTTCCTTGCAAGTCAAAGAAAATAGTCAAAATATAATCATCTCTATAAGAACAAAATAAACAGTTTTATATGTTCAAATGAGATTTTAAATTGAACAATTAGACTGCATTTTAAGAGTTGGTTTTAAATTATGTTCATCATAGACATAAAGTTAAACATAAGGAAGATATTTTGGGGATATTAAATTAGTTTTCAAGCTGTAATTACGTAAGTCAGTTTTACTGATTCATACACTTATGCCAGTATTCTTTTAAACTAATGATAATGAGGATGCTGGTCGACCAGTCGTACTTAATTAGGCTTACAGCCTTGATGGTCTATTTGGGAGTTTGCATACTGGCATGTTTGCTTGGCACAAAGAGATATGGGATGCAGCCAAGCTTTTTTCATGCACGTGAAAAGCACCATCCGTATGTAATCATTATCTCTATGCAGTCTGCATCATATTGTGGGGACAGAAAAAGGAACAAGGTTAAGTGTTTTCGTTTCATATTAAAAGATCATTAAGTGAAACAAAAGTTCTAATTATATGTTGCAACAACACCATTAAAACAATTTATCAACAATACAAGATACAATATTTTGCATAAAATGTTTACTTATGCATCTAAATTGAAATGTATGTTGATATTTGTATCCCACCCTGAATTTTAGAAATGTAACCAGAAACATAAACTCTTGATCATCTTGCATTTATTATACTTCTATATTTCATTGATTTTTAATCCTATCTTCCTCGCAATGTGTAGGAAGATCAGGGCAATATCAAGGACTTAACTCCAGAAAATAGTCATTGTAAACATATAAAAAGTCAGCAAATAATGAAGCAGGTATTTTCTACGGAGATCTCCTTGAATTTCCATCAGAGCTTAATCTCTTCATTTTCATGAATCTGCATAGATAAATTATTTTATAAAGAATATACACATTCTTTTTATTCTAATTCCACTTTCCTCACTTCTCTGAAAAATCTGTTCTGGTTTATTCTTTCTATGAAGGAGAACAATAGTTACCTATCAAAGATTTAGGCTCTTTGGGCCTGGAGATGATTTCAGACCTATATTAACTGGGTTGTGCCTATTGAAATTTGTAAGAGAGGAAAAGAAAATGGTCCTATTTCTCTAGGGTTTTGTGGGAATATGTATCTGTAAGAAAAGATAACAAGAGACCAATTAAAGGGGTTGGGGATTTAGCTCAGCGGTAGAGCACTTGCCTAGCAAGTGCAAGGCCCTCGGTTCGGTCCCCAGCTCCGGAAAAAAAAAAAGAGACCAATTAAAAACAAGTTTAATAATGAATGACCATTTCTCAATAGTACATCATTGAACTTTCATCAGGAAATCAGCTTCAGAGATGGAAAGTAAAATAAATATTAGACCAAATTAAGAAGAAGGAAAGGACCCCAGTCTTTATGGACTATACCTTGTGTAATAAAATTAATTGACAGATGGAAACATAAACTGTAGCTAGTAAAACTATTCAATCTGATGCCATCTCTAAACCTGTAGGCTAATATTAAAAATACATTTAAATTGTTCTTTGAGAAATGCATACATGTGTATAATGTTATGATCATATTTATATCCCATTCACCCTTCACTGCCAGCATTTCCCCTCCCAAATTAATGTTCTTTTAAAAATATGTTCCATTTTAATATCTGATATGTTCACTTATTGCTTCTTGTATGTACATGGATGTGTAGTATGGATGTGTACATGGATGTATCCCTTGGAGTATGGGAAATTTGCATATGACCAAAATCCTGAAAAATTAAAAACAAAGATTCTTCCTCAAGCCATGTTCCATAAACTACTAACTCTTCAGTTAAGAGTAAGGTCTTGTTAACCCTTCTATAATCCATGCTGAAATATTGGTTGGCTTGAACTTCTGGCTGTCTGTTGTAGGTTAGTACATCTACTATGAGATACAGAACTACTATGCCATGTTCATAAAAGAGCATTCCACATATATCTTCACCTGCACAGGCTCTTACACCCTTTCTGTCTCTGCCACCTCAAACCATTTCCGAAGCCATGGGGAATGGCTTAATATAGATGTGACACTCAGGGCTGAGCACTGCAACTTAGATATAAGAGGCACTTTGACTAATTGTACCTCTGCAGGCAGAAACTACTAGCTAATCTTACTTGGTTAAACGGTGTTGAGTTTGATAGAAATGGGTAAGAAACTGTATCTTTCTTCTTTTCTAATTCATGCTCAGTTTTCAGGGCTCTGGATCTAGCTTGTGCACTAAGAATATCTCTTTGAGTGCTCATTTTTATTGCCACAAGATCAACAATTTTATTTTAAAGACACGTTTGGGTAACACTTGTTTTTGCACACTCTCATGCACTTACTCCCTTACTCTAAGAACCTGACCATGCTGTCACTGATATTATTTGTCTCATGAGTCTGACCCTCACCATTCTGTTAGGTTTTTTTCATCAGATTATTTTGCTTTGTAGATTTTATGTTCATAACAGCAAATTTTGCTCCTTATTTCATTATAAAATTCTAAAGTATATTCAAATTAGAAATAGATGACTAGAAAAAACATGAAATACTAAAATTTGAAAGGATGATGTCATTGAGACTAGCTTGTCATTCAAGATAATGACATTTGCTCTGATATAGTTAGGTAATTAATCATTCTTTGGCCATCTGGCAGAAGGGGCAGGGGCAAGCATCCTGTTAATTGTTTCAAGGATGAAAAGCAAATGCCAGTAAGTTTAAAACAAGGTTAAGATCTTATTAAAAGAAGGTTTTTGAGGAAAAAATGAAGTTCTTTATTTCAATGTGTGTGTGTGCCTGCGTGCGTGCACGTGCGCACGCGCGCACGCACACGCACACACACACACACACACACACACATGTGCTGGCACAGAAGCACACACTTGCAGTAGCACATGTGTGGGTCTCAGAAGACAACATTTAAGATAGACCTCTTCCTTCCACATCTGAGTTCCAGGAATTGAACTAACTAAAGTCACTAGACTTGGTACCATTACCAGCCCAGTCACCTTATCAAAAATTATTCAAATACATGGTTATGCAGACTATTGACAGTACCAATTCTCCAATGGTCAGGGTGCTTTATTCATAAACCAGCTCTCTTCCTTCTAGGTTTCAGGGAGAGAACATTCATATGCTCTCTGACAGAAGACTTCCTTGACCCCATAACAATAGCTATAATCACAATTTTTACTTTTGTTCTTTTATCTCAGCATTAAAAATCTCACCTCAGAGTGGAATGACACATTGAATTATCCATCATTTAATTTTCTCTTTCAACAACAAAACTTGACTAAACACTGGACTTCTTCAGATTGTAGAGTAACAGGAACTGCTCATATTCTGATTATGAATATATCAACCCATGTCTACATCACCATTACCATCAAGTTGGCCAGTTGTGTCTCTGGAGGCAGTAACTCCTAGCTAAGCTTAAGTGGTTAAACTTTATTGTGTCTGGTAGAAATGGGTAAAAACCATTGTATCTTTCTTCTTTGCCTATTTATGACAAGTTTTCAGGTGACCAGCTTGTGGACCCAGAATATTCCTTCAAGTGCACATCTTTATTGCTACCAGATCAACAATTCTCATTTCAAATACACATTTGGGGTGACATCATGATTTTTGTAACATGTGTTACTTTAACGCTTGCTATAGGATGCACATTTGCTTGTTAGCTGAAACAAGTTTTATCAAATTCTATGTGATAGATAAGGCTATAAACAAACATTGTTGCACTGTTGATCAACTGTATGCTCATTGAAAGAGTCTAGGATTTTCTAGGAGAAAAGATAAAAAAGGAAGGGAAGAGTTTTCGTTCGATTTAAAAAGCAGCACAGTGATCTAGGGAAAGAATTACCAAAGCCCACATGGAAATCATGAGTCAGCATGACTTGAAAGAAAATTTTACCAGAGGGTAAGGAATTGAAAGAAAGACAAAGATGTAGTAAAAACACTGTTTTGAAACAATAAAATTTATACTATAGTGATGGATAATTTTGCATTTTATGACTCTTTAGTTACAATACAAAGGTAGCATTATCAGCCAAGTAGAAGACCAAACTTTGTATCTCAGATAGGCCTCTACCATTCTCTCTTAATGTGAATTTTTATATTGTGAGAAAATAGTTTATGAATTTTATTGTTGGTATTCTGACTAAAACCCTTGTTTTACTTCTTGCTAGAGGACACAATCATCATATATCAAATGAGCACAAAAATACTTCAGAAGTTTTCAGTAAAGGACAGGATAATATGCAAGTTTTATCTGTAAAATGTACATGTTTGAAATTCATTCATTATTTTGTTAACATTGTTACTAAATACCTCTCATTGTTCCCTTGTCGTTTCCACGCAATTTTTCTTAGATTTATTAAATGAAATGTTCACAACCATTCTTACTATTTCTTGCTATTTTTATTACTTGCCAAAATGACCCAAATTCTTATTCACAGAAAGTCACTATAACAATAAAAATGAGAAAATTCACTGTTGAAACTACTCATTTTGTTTTGCTGATGGACAGGCATGAGCTCTATCTCTCTCAAACAGTTTGTGTTAATTCAAGTGAAAAAAGTAAATGCAGATAAGTATCTGGAGAAATTGAATAACTCATACATCAATAGCAGGTGATAAAATTAACATGTTCTATGAAACACTTCAAAGAATATGTATTTACTTTTTAATAATAGACATTATAATCTACCAACATATTGTGTAGTAGATCAAAGTTTATACTATGTGTTTATACAAATTAAACATATATATCATGAAATACTACACTGGAATACACACAAATGAGCTATTGATCCATGCATCAACTTAGATGAACATGCAAGGAAGCATTCTAAAGGAAAAATTTGTCCATAACAGGTATATGCACTGATTCTTTTTTATCCAAGATGCTACGAAATAGTAAAATTTCTTACAAAAACCCCTATTTATTGTCAGTGGTTGGGTATGAGGTTGAGTGGGAGCAGTGACCCCAATGGGTTGGAACTGTGGTGAGAACTAGGAATAAATCTTCATAAGAACACACAATACAGTTGGGTGTTCAGATAGTGTAGTGAATTGTTTCAGTATGGATGAAAATCATGATATTGCCCTGTGCATACTTTTACCAATAGATGAAATTGAGTATAATTTGCCTGGAATCTTTCTGTACTACTTTAACTACTAAATACTGTGCTATATTTACTTCAACTAGATGCAAGCTAGAGTTATCTGAAAAGAGTGAATCTGAAGTGAGAAGATAGCTCCATAAGGTCAGGCTATTGACAAGTTTTTAGGACTTTTCTTAATTAGTGGTTGGTGGGGAAGGTCCAGCCTATTATGAGTGGTACCATCCCAGGGTTGGGGATCTTGGGCTTTATAAGAAAACAGGCTGAGCAAGCCACAGGAGCAAAACACTAAGCACCATTTCCCCATGACCTTATCAGCTTCTGCATGCAGATTCCTTTTCTGTTTATGTTTTGTTCTGACTTCAATAATAAACAGTGAAATGAAAGTATAAGCCAAAGGAATCCTTTGCTCCCCACATTGCATTGGCCCTGGTGTTTTGTCTTAGCAATAGTAACACCATATGAGATATACATTCAAGTCAATTATAACTTCAATGTAAAAAAGAAAAGAAAAAATAAAAAACGTAAGTTTAAAAAGTGATTTGAAACCAAGTATTATGTCATATGTGTGCAAGCCCAGGGATGTGAAGACTGAGGGAGGATTACAAGCTTCATGCTACCCTGGGCTACACAGTCAGATCATATATCTATATAAGAAAAGCAAACATAACAAAACAAAACAACAACAAAAGTGCTTTCGGTCTAAATATTTATTCCTGAACTTTCCTGAACAACATGATCAATAAAACATGGCAAACTCCTGTATTTCGTTATGATACACCAAAGATCTGAGAAATAGAAAGAGTAAGCCTCATCAGGTCTCTCCTACTGGAAATCTGGTAACCCCAAGGAAGAGGAGGGGGAAAGAATTTGGAGTCAGAGGGATGCATGACACCAGGAGAACATGACCCACTGACTTAACTAAACAGAGGTGACTTGGGCTCACAGAGATTAAAGAGGCATTTGCATTCATCTTTGTAAATTTAAATTTGGGGCTTAAATGGCTTCGTTTTTCTCTATTCATGGACCATAATAAATACCAATATTTATTAATTGAGTACCATAATGATATTTGACTTAGGCCTTCAATTGCATTCGCAGGGCACAAATCTGAGTAATCAGAATGCATTGAGATGAAAATGAAGGCCCTTTGTTACAAATGCTCTAGTTTTGGGTGTCTGTTTTGCTTATGAGGAGCAACTTTATAAACTCCCTGTGGAACATTTGAATGCATATTCTCCTCTGTGGTTCTGTATTTAGCTGTCGAGGACTGTTAGTTAATATGAAGAATCAAACATGAAACCCAGTACCCTTTGTGCTTAAGTGGAGCCAGTTCTGTCTCATGAAGATTCAAACATTCTATGACACTTAGCCAGTTTACTGAGTACAGGTATTGAGTATCTAATGTTACTGCTCAGTCACATCTCAAGTTTCCAAAAAAAAAAAATGTGCATTCCATCCTGGCCTAGAAAGTACATGCTACTTGCCTTTAGTCAATATTCATCATATGAAGGCACAGATATGATTTCTATGAGCCATGGAAGAAATAGTTCAATGACCATAAGCTTTTTTGGGAGAGTTGACAGCCTGACCAACTGAGCTACTATCCAGGTCCAGATCTAGGGCTTTGACTTGGCCTACTCCAAAACCTACTCCATCTATGAATTTCTGGAGCATGTGAAAGGGACGATCCTGCAGTTACAAAGTTTAAGGATCTTTATGACAGAGGGCAACACCAGGATAACGAGGTAAGGATGCAATGTTGATGGTGTCACAGAAGCCAGAGTTCTCGAAGCATGCAAATGACTCATTGCAGTGAAAATCTGAAAATGAAGATGTGTGGACAGAGGAATGTACTGTGGGACACACTGTGACACACTGCAGCTTACACAATGAGATGTTTTCTATGCTTTTTTTGTTGTGGCTTGTTTGAGTTATATTTTGGGGGACTAGGATGCACATACAAGGGTAGATATGAGGGACAGGGAGATAAAAGCGACTGGGGGACATGAAGTGAAACTCACAAAGAATCAAGACAAAGTTAATAATAAATACATTTGATCAATGTGGCAACAAGGACAGAAGATATAGGCTAGTGTTTCAGAGAGCTTGTTGCACTTACAGTGGTTAAGGTTTCATTCCCAGCCTTCACATATTAGCCCAGAACTCCAACTCTAGGAGATATGATGCCCTCTTCTGGCCTCCATGGTATCTATTCACATGTGATACACATGTAGGTCAATGTATGTGTGCACATACACACACACATACACACACACAAACACACACACATACACACACACACACACACACACCATCACCACCACCACCACCACCACCACCACCACCACCACCACCACCACCACCAACACCACCAACACCACCACCACCACCACCACCAACACCACCAACACCACCACCACCACCACCACCATAAATAAACCATTTACAAAGAAAAACAGCTAAAATTTTGGAGATCAATGCTCTTCAAAATAGGTGAAAATGTTTTGATAGGAGCTATGTTAATATATGTCAGCTTTTCAGATTTTGCAAAGAAATGCAAAACTTAGAAAAAGGATCATAGGAAAAGAGAATTGAGTACTCATTACAACTAATGTGTCTGGTATACTGTTTTTACATTTTCTCCTTCAAAGAACAGTGAGGACTCTAGGTATATAATGAAATCTCATTAAGTGTGATGGAAAATAACAAGCTGTATAGTTTTCAAGAGAAAGGATATCTAATTTTGGTGTTGGCTAGGAACTATTGAATCAGAATGTTTCATCAAGGTAGCCAAAAATCTTTATTTCTCTGTACAGATCTCAGCTCCATTTACTTTGTACTGGCTTAATTTTCACATAGGCTCTTCTTGTATGTGGTTGAATACCTTGGACTGTTGCTGGTTTATGTCATTTTCAAGAGTTAACAGTATTGAGAAAGGACACAGATTGCCCCTGTTGTGTGTAGTTATTCCTGAACAATAGCTGTGGACAAGTGTTTGGGCTCAACTGATTGATTGGTCAAGAAAAATGGCTCACTCTCCCTGTCCTTCCCTGTCTCTAATGTCTACTTTATAATGGGTAAACATCTTCAAGATAATTATCGGTTTACATAAATGAGTAAGATATTTGTACTACTTGCCTTTTCAGCTTGGCTTATTTCATTCATCACAATGTTTTCTATTCCATTCATGTGACTACAAATGTAAGAATTCCACTCAATTTTTCTGTAAGCATACTCCATTTTGTAAATATATTATTTTAAAATTCACTTGTTGACTGAAGGTTCTTTTGGGTGATTGTGTTTGTGCAGTAATATTAATAATCTTTCCAGGATCTTGGGGGGTTAGGTTCCAATGATTTCTGTGTACAAATCCAGGTGTATTAAAAGTTTTATTTTAGGAATCTCCATTCTGCTTTCCACAATTTCTAAAATGTGCTCCAGAGACAACATATAAAGTCCACATTTTTCTGTATTCTGGCCAGCAGTTTGTAACTTTTTCAATGTAGGTATTTTATCAGAGTTAAGCAGATATTTCACTATAATTTTTATGTATGTTTCTCTTAGGATTAACAAGGTCTAGCATTTAAAAAATCTATTTATTCATCAGTTAGGAAAAGCAGCTGTATAGTAATTCTGTCGCCTATTTTTTAAAGAAATATTTATTTATTTTATGTATATGCATACATTGTATCTGTCTTTAGACCCACCAGAAGAGGGCATCAGATCCCTATATTCTTATCAGCAATTACCTTTAGCAGCAACTCTATTTGGTCACTGTTGCCATGGCAATGGCCATACATTCCCAGAAGACCTCTTGGCTCAATTCACACCTCCACTTGGGAATCACATGCCAAATAAAAGGCAGACTCCCTCTGCCCTCGCTCTCTGTTCTCTTCTTTCTCTGGTCCATTCTCCTTGTCTCATTCTCTCATTAAATCTCACCACGTGGAACCATGTTGGTGTTGGTTTGGTGTGCTCTTTATGGATGTACATGACCATTATTTAATAACAACACCCATTACAGGTATCTCTGGAAGAGCAGTCCATACTCATAACTGCTGAGCCATCTCTCTAACCCCTGTAGCTCATTTTTAAGTGGATATTCTTCACATTCATATTTGGGATTTATTTATAGACTCTGAGTATTAGTCTCTTGTCAAAATTGAATTCATCAAAATCTTTGGATATAAATAATTTCAATTCTTCTTAAAATGTTCAAAAATGGAAATAGAAGAAACTGTTGACAGTTGCAATGCCATAGCAAGGTTGAGGCCTAAAATGAAATATATATATATAAATATATATATATATAAATAAATATATATATATATATATATAAATATATATATATATATAAATATAAATATATATATATATATATATATAGAGAGAGAGAGAGAGAGATGAGAGAGATACAAGTAATGAAAATTACTCACATGCATCTATGAAGAACATCAATATAAAAATTTTCAGTGTATATTCTTAACAAATACAGAAAACATAGTTCAGTCTGTAACAGTGATACTAAATCCTAAGGAAAATAGAAGCAAAACAAGTTCAATGTCAGAAAGGTTGTTAGTTATGATCAGTTGATTACTGACACATCATACAATGGTTTAGATGTGCACAGAGTACATACACTTCTGTTTCTCTCCTTTACTACCTGAGACAGCTGGATTTCTCTTTGAAAGTAAATATTTACATTCTTGTTTCTGCTTTTGTCAAGAAAACATCACATTTTGTTTCTAATTTATTTCTTTCACAATCACTTTCATTTCTGTTAATAAGATGTAGGATTTTTCTGTTAAAAATAAAGATTTAAGCGGATGAAAACAATGAATCCCATATAAGAAATCCAATTTCTTTCCTCTCTGAAAAAAGACAGTAATGTTTGCTCTAGTTATACAGTGCTTAACCAAGCAAAATTAGGATTGTAACTTGGAGGCAGGGAATGCTATGCACAAAATAATGTGTACAAGGTCCTGTTAACTATGAACAAGAGAAGGGTCATCGTGCTTTTCTGCCCCCCCCCACTCTAAATTTGATTTTCCTAATTACCTTTGTTAAACCTGTAGAGAACTTTTAGTCCAGCAAAATGACCACCTTTAATAGAATATAAATGCGCCTTTAGTATACCTTTAGTCCCAATGATAACCTGAAATTGAGGGAGAGATGAAGTGATGAATCAAAGAATTGACAGAATGTATACACCCAGCTCTCATAAAAACAGCATAGGGGAAAAAAGCCTATTTAAGAGAGCACAGGGAAAGGTGGTCCAGTGACTGGCCCAACGTGGAATCTATCTCAAGAGTAGGCTCCATGGCCTGACACTATTACTAATTCTATTTTGTGCTTACAGACAGGAGTCTAGCATGGCTGTCCTCCAAGAGGCCCAAGAAGCAGCTGACTGAGACAGAGGCAGATACCTAGATCCAACCAATGGAATGAAGATGGGGACATGTGCATTTGAATTAAGAAAAGGCTGGAAGAAGCTGAGGAGGAGGGTGACCCCATAGGAAAACCAGCTGTGTCAACTAACCTAGACACCTGAGATCTCTCAGACACTGAGCCAACAACAAGACAGCATTCACTAGCTGTTCCAAGGCCCCTGACACATATATAGCCCAGGGCTGCCTGGTCTGGCCTCAAGAGATCTGAGGCCCCAGGGAGTGGGAAGACCCGGCCCACACTGGAGGAGGGGAGACAGGAAGGAAGAATGGGATGAGGAACTGTGGGAATGTGGACTGGGAGGTGGGTAACAACTGGAGTGTAAAATATAAAAGTAATAAAAATAAATGATTTAATTAAAAGAGAGAGAGAATACAGGGAGAGGAAATTAAGTCAAGGTGAAATCAGTTGAATCAGTTTCATTGCAGGTCATTTGTCTTCGGGCATTGCAGTGGGGTCAGTTGGGAGTCAGTGCAGTAAGTGCAGTGCTGTGGAGTTGAGTTCCTTTGTGAGTTCATGAAGTTTTCCTGGGACAGTTTTACAAAGACAGGTTACAGAGAGAACAAGATAGACCCAGGTAAAGACAGAATGAGCCAGACCATAAGAAGGAGCCAGAAGGTCAGAACAGATTACTAGAGTTAGTTTGAGGTGAGGCAGAGCAATTCAGTGAGAAGATGACAGAAGCCATATAGAATCAGCCAGTGTGGAGCATTTGATTGTAAGGAGGCTAGAAGTTTGTAGGCCTAGCTGCAGGGATAGTTAGAACAGTAGTAATCCTTGGAAATGACAATTTCTTTAGGCATATTAAAGATACTTTTACAAAAATCAGTCAAATAGTTGTTAGAGAAGGGTGCTAAGAAACTTTTACATTAAAATAAAGGAAGTAAAGCATCGATGTTCTAAGATTATAGAAAAAAGTTTCTTGTACTTTCAAAGTCATCCATTGTTCAACATATGGTACATACGTTTGCCTGACTTTGCAGTGACTTTTAGTGGGATGCCTGGAGACAATGGATCTATGTATCTTCTTTATGGATAAAATGCTTAAATATATATGGATGAAGTAGATCTCTCTGGACTATTATGTAGTAGAAGAAAAACATACTTCAAATGGAAAATCTTTAAACACAAATAATTTGATTCAGGCATCATGGATTTATCATCAGACAGCCCTTTTTTCTTATAATTTAATTAATTTCTTATTGACAAGATGCTTTAGTTGCACGAGAGTTAAAAAAATCATTCTTTTTCCTCTGAAAATAGGCGATTTGGGAACCTAAAAATTTTTCCATGTGTATTTTCTCCTCCTAATGTTTATCTTGGTGAAGTGAGGTTGCATAAAGTATGGGAGTTACATGTAGTGCCTGATACCACAAATAGTTTCTCAAGTTCTCTCATTTTTTAAGCCTGGTTCTTATATGTGGTCACTGATAGTTTGTTGTCAATAAAATATCAAGAATCTGAAATGCATTCCCACCCAGTCTGGCCCAGAGAGATATAGACTCCAATCCGAATAAAGCAAACAGATAAATAGGAAAATAGGGTGAGTGACAGAGGAAGATAAAGAGTAGTTAAGATTGTTTAAAGTATAGAACAAAAGTTCTATATAATATTTCTCTGTGGGTTATGATATTCTATCACCCTCCATTTGAATGTTTGGTTTGTCTTATTCAGTCTTATATACTCACCATAGCATCAGGATGGAAATTCTCACATTCTAATGAATCACACAATTGTTCTTCTGTGTGGGCACATAGTGTGCATTTTTGTGAAAGACCAAATCCTTTCATGTGTTCTTAAAACTCGTGATGGTTGCTTCCTCCTGCAGATAACATTTCATCTTGAACTCATGCTAAATTGTTTGCTCTTCTTGTACCTGTGTCTTATGTGACCCCCCACAAATTACTTCCCATAATTTTTTTCAAGTTAATAATAACATTTTAGACTATTTTTCTTCACTCTGCACAGAACCATCGAACTTTCTTGCTCAAAGAAAACATACGCAGGGATATTCATTACTCCACCAAAATAGATATGATATTTTAGTACCCATAATTCTCCATCTGTATGCCAGATGCTTGCAGACACGTGGCACTGCTCATATTTTAAACAAACAAATGTTTAATGTACAAGATGGATAAAGGTCAGTGTTAATGCTTTACACATGTGCCACCATTATTTGGTACTATATTAATCTTCTCTGAGATCTTAAATATCATTTGAAAAATGAATGCTGCAATTCTGAGGAGCAGAGATGGAATATGAACCAATACACTCGGCTGCTCACTATTAGCCTCATATATAACAATGTAGAAAATCCCCTCCAGGCAAACAACAAGAACTTGAGTTCACAGGGAAGACAAATGTAAAAGGTCATTGAATTGCGAATGCATTTTGTGTCAAATTATGCTTTCTTCTTTACTAGGAGATACTGATTTTTATCGTTATTGTTTACCTGAAGTGATTGGTTATATAAAAGAGAGGTTTTAATAAATTCAATTTAATGACTTGTTAAAAAGACAAAATCTAAGGTCAGATATATACCCATGTGAATGGATGCCACTTAAAATCATTGTAAGAAGATTCAGTTGTTCGTTTTTTAATCTCATCATTTTGTCCTATTTAAACGTAACCATCCAGGGGATGGGGATTTAGCTCAGTGGTAGAGCGCTTGCGTAGCAAGCACAAGGCCCTGGGTTCGGTCCCCAGCCCCCCCCAAAAAAAAGAAAAGAAAAAAAAAACGTGACCATCCAGTCTGTTAGTCTATGTCTTTTTATTGGGAAATTGAATTGATTGCTGTTAAGAGATATTAAGAAATAGTGTTTGTTTTTCCTGATAATTTTGTTATTAGAGGTGGAATTACGCTTATGGGGTTATCTTCTTTTGGGTTTTTTGCAAGAAGATTAATCTTTTTGTCTTTTTCTTGTGTTGGATTTTTCCATCTATTATCTTTGGAGGACTGTATTTGTGGAAAGATTTTCTGGAAATATAAATTTGGTTTTGTCATATAATATCTTGGCTTCTCCATCTATGGTAATTGAAAGTTTTGCTGGATGTAGAAGCCTGGGCTTACATTTGTTCTGTCTTAGGATCTGTATGACATCTGCCAGGATCTAATAGCTTTAACAGTCACTGTTGAGAAGTCTGGTGTAATTCTGATAGGCCTGCCATTGTATGTTACTTGACCTTTCTCCCTACTGCTTATAATATTATTTGTTTTGTGAATTTGATTCTTTGATTATTATGTGATGGGAGGAATTTCTTTTCTGGTTCAATCTATTTAAAGTTCTGTAGGCTTCTGTGTATGTTCATGGGCATCTCTTTCTTTAGGTTAAGCAAGTTTTTAGTTTTTTTTTCTATAATTTTGTTGAAGATATTTACTGGACCTTTAAATTGGGAATCTTTGTTCTCCTCTATACCTATTATCCTGAGGTTGGGTCTTTTCAATTCGTCCTGGAGTTCCTGGATGTTTTGGGTTAGGAGTTTTCCATTTTGCAATTTCTTTGACTATTGTGTCAATGTTTTCTATGGTATCTTCTGACCCTAAAATTTTCTCTTCAATATTTTGAATTATGTTGTTGATGCTTGCATCTATAACTCCTTATCTCTTTCCTAGGTTTTCTATCTTCAGAGTTGTTTCCTTTCATGATTTCTTTATTGTTTCTATTTCTATTTTAGATCCAGGACTCAATTTTAAAGTAGAGAATTTATAAACAGCTGGCAAATTTCATATAAATGTATATGCTATACAATATATTGTATATTACACACACACACATATTCATATATTCCCTTTTAGGGTGATTTATACACACTTATAGCAGCTCTCAATTGTTACCCACATTAAGGAAAGGGGTCTGGAGAATCACTTCTTCGTCTGTACTAAAATTTTGGCTGCCTTAGACTGTGTAGATCTTGTGCGATTAAGGAGAGATATTATTGCTTCATTATCATAAGCACCATGTCATGGCCATGCATTTCACTGGATTCTGGCTCCTTCTCCTGCACTTAGATTCCTTCTGAATCCAATCCTATTCAAATGTTGCCTGAGCCTTGGGAGCAAGGTCTGGAATGGGAGAAAGAAAGCCTCTTCTTTAATTTTAATGTACCTATCTGGCATACTAAAGTAATTTTAGATCCTAGAAAGGTAACATTTTCAATGATTATTATGAAGAATTAAAAATAACTAATAGAATGCCAAGTATGTCAGCCCATTTCTGTAGTCTCAGAATGTAGGAGTTGTATGCAGGCAGGAGTGTCAATATTTAATATCACCCTCAGCTAGTCTGAGGCCAGCCTAGGCTCTGAAACAAAGAAGAAACTCATATAAATTCAATCAACATAAACTATGCTAGGGGTTTATGCTTTTAAACTCACCTGGTCATTATTCTCTATGATTATGGTTATAGAATATATTATTCTAATTTTTATGTGAGCTTAGGAACATGCACACAAAATCTTTACCATGCTTTTGTTTATTAGTAGATAAAAAATTTTTAAAATGGTATAATGATCTTAGAAAATATCTTCCCAGTTATAGAATCACAAGAACTATATGCTCATGTCACGTACTCTTCCTATTCAATGTTGCACCCTTAGCTCTGTGCTCTAGGAGTTATTAAAACATTATACAATAAATATTTTATATTTAGTAGTGGTAAAAATAAGTGGACCATTTTTCTGTAATACCTAAATAGAGGAATAGAAATTAAGAATGATGTTATTTCTGTCCTTTAGCATCTTTGAATTCTCCACAATAGTAAAATGTCAATATTTTCTTTGGAAAATTTTGTCTAATGCACAAGTTATAACCTGAAAGCTTGTTAAAACCAAATAAGAAGGAGAGGTTGAATATAAGGTATAAATCTTGGGTGACTGAACAGGGCAAACCTGTGAAAAATATTATGGGAGTGGGAGTGGTTATGCTATAAACCTCTCCTATAATTGATATTCAATAGGTTGGTCATGTTACTAGGTCTATAGAATGTATTTGGCTAATAGAAATATGCAGATGCTTGTAAAATGGGTAGAAACTTGTGATTCGTGTCCCAAGTCACCAGAGCTATTAACAGTCTTTTGTTTATTTCTACAGAATGATGTTGTACAGAAGCAGAGTAACCCACTTTATCTTTTTCCTAAAGTCTGAGGGATTCTAGGAACAGAGGTAAGAGAAGTGTTGTAAAGAGCTTGTATTTGGCTCCTCTCTGTTACCGTGTTTGCTCAGTTGGCAAAAGCACATGAAAATTCCACCTGAAGGAAAAATATGGAGTCAATACAGTTATGCCTGAGGAGAATGTGAACTGACATCTCTCAAAAGTGGAAAATGAATTAAACCCATTTGAAGTCATTTTTCTAGTATCTCTCTGAACCTCAAAATATTATAAATATTCAAGTCCTCTCTTCCTTTACATTTTATCATTGTTTTAAGTTCATAGAAATTTAGTTGAAATGGATAGAATGTAAAGCACATTCAGTCCATACAGCACTCAACAATGGTAAGAAGATTTAGCTTCAACCTTGATATGTATGGTTTCAAGAGGATGGATTTTTTTAATGCATCAGTATGAATAATCTATCTGAATACTGATCTGAGGATTCAAATCAAATCATTAGAAATCAATTATAATTTTTCTAGGAACAAAATAATTTTAAAAATCACAGATTTTAGTTCTCCACAAAGTTAATATTGTGAAATAGAAATATTTGTTTTCAAAAACTTTCTATCATTCTTTCCCATTTGCGATTTCCCAAATTTCTCTTGGAAAGACGATGCTGTTCCTTTTGGAATGTTTTAGATGTGAACAGTACTTTGTTGTTTCTGAGCCTGTATTTGTTATAAATATGACAAATTCATATTATTCTAGCCAAAGAGTCATACTTTAAATTACTCTTCACACATTTTAATGATGTTCTGTATTGTTTTTAATGAAGGTCAGACCTGTGAGATAATATGCTATTATTGGCCGAATTCTAACTATTTTGTATGCATTATGCATTTGACAAAAATACAGTTTCTGAAGAAGCAATTCATTTACATAGAAAATGTTTTCGCTATGAGCAAACCAAAGCTTGTCTGTGTCCAAATATAGAAAGGTGTCGCTGGATTCATAGTTTTATTCTGTGAAAAGATTTTATATATATATATATATATATATATATATATATATATTGTTCAGAGAACAAAGACAAAAGACATTTTGTATTTATTGTTCCCCTGCACTTTTCAATTGATCTTTTGAGCCTTTGTTTAACTTATGTAAACATGTTTCCTTATTGAGCTGATTACTCAGTTAGCAAGAACACCATATCTGGCATTCTACAGGCACTTTTCCACTGAAATCTTACAGAAATATCAAATATACCTTAGCATGTATTAATTGTGAGGAAACTGGGGACTACAATGTTTGTTTTTACCTGAAATTTTCATGTTACGTTAAAACATACTCTCCCAGAGAACCATCAAATGAATTCATTATGTAACTATGGATACATTGTAATTCCTGATCCAAGTTACAGGGATAAGGACAATGACCTGACTAAATATTTAGACAACTTCAAAATAAAGTCATGTGAAATTACATAACATATTGTACAGGATTGTTCTTTATTTCTTTGGTTTCCTTACACTTCAGGAGCTATATGACAGAAGATCTTTTGGATTATACCCAACTTTTTTTCTAAGTCTGTAAGCTTAGAGGTGTTTTTAGGCTTTTAGATTTTACATAGAAGAAATCTTGCAGTTTAATGATTTCCTGAAATGTAATCAATAGACAAAGCAAATCTAGAAAACAATATTAAAATCCTTCAAAGTTAAAACTTACATAAATGATTGATTTAGTTGTTTTTTGTTTTTTTTCTATTTAAACCCTGGGAAATTACTAAGACAGGGTAGGATTTCTCCACGAATTCCCTTTATGGAAGTGCAGTCTCCTCTTAGGTTTTCTTCAATGCTAATAGATCTTCCTTACAGCTCTTTACATTTCTTGTTTACTTGGTTCATTTGGATTTGTAAAACTGAACTTGATTTACTTCATTCTGTTCTCAAAGTTCATGGAAAGGAGAGATAGTTTCTATTTATCGTCTATTCTAATAACCAAGTAAAACCATGTTATCATTTGCTGCCTGATTGAGAATCACAGTTGTTGATTCCTTTACATCTTTAAATGGACTTTTTAAAGGCTCAAGGAAAGTTCTGAAAAATGGTTATGCAGAATGGGTTAGGGGGAAATTATATTAAGAATAATAATTTCAAGCTCTAGTCAGCCTCTAAGCATACATCTTTGCAACCCTGGGAAATATATCAGTCACTTCTATCGCAACTTATGCAGCTGTTATGACTAAAGCAGAAGCGTTTCTCAGTGGACATGGTAATGACTATCTGTATTTCAACACTCAGGAGGCTAAGGCAGGGTTTCAGCTACATACATAGATACTATCTCAATAAAACTAAAACCTAAGTAGTTTTAATTAAAAAATCATAAGTGGAGTCAATAACACATTTGTTCTTTTTGGTAAATTAAAAACACATTTTAAATTATTTATTGTATGTGTATGCATGTACATATGTGTGCATCTTGCATCACAGTACATGATTTCAAGAGAGTAACAACCTGAGAGTCAAGTTATGGGGACTGCAGAATTGAATTCAGATTGTCAGATTTGGCAGTAAGCATCTTTACTTTCTGAGTGATCTTGTTAGTTCTTCATTTTGGTGAAGTTTTATGTACCCCTTATTCATGACATGTTTTGTTACCTCATGACAAAAAGGTGACTTATAAATCGATGAAGGAGAGGAGGAAGGCGAAGGGGAGAGAGACATAATAGAGGGGTTTCTCCTTTTGTCCCAAATCTGAGAAGCCGTTAATGCTTATTAAGGAAGAACACAAAGGCAGAATCAAAGACAGAAATTTGAAAAGTCTTTCCTCTGTGGTTTAGGGATATCTTCATAGAATTGGTGAGTAATATACTGTCATTAGACAATTTCTGAGCCTTATAAACACAATGCAGTAAACTCAAACAAAACTTTGAAGAACTGGAGGGCAACTTAATGTTGCTTGAAATATGAAAGGGGAAATGTGGCAGCAAGAGATATCAAGATCCCTTTCAACTCCTTCTATCATAGGAAGAACAAGAGTATCAACAAAGTCAGACCTCTCAGAGCTCCCAGAGACTAAGCCACCAAGTAAAGAGCATATATGGGCTGGTCCATGAGCACTGGTTCATATGTAGCAGAGGACTGCCTTGTCTGGCTTGAGGATTGGCTTGTCTGGCTGCAGTGGGAGAAGATGTGCTTAATTTAGTAGAAACTTGATACCAGAGGGAAGGGGGATGCTGGGGTTGGAGAATGGGGGTGGGAGGTGAGGTGGAGGTGGGTGTGTACATTAGCGATTGGGTTGGTGGGATAGCATACTCTCAGGGATAAAAGGGAGGGGGAAGTCAAGAAGTACTCTGGGAGGGGGGACTAGGAAGGGAGCAATATTTGATTGTAAATTAAAAAGTAAATAAAAATAAATCAAAAAATCAGTAGCCTTCCTCTACTCAAAGGATAAACAGCATGAGAAAGAAATTAGGGTAACAACACCCTTCACAATAGTCACAAAGAACATAAAATACCTTGGTGTGACTCTAACCAAGCAAGTGAAAGATCCATTTGACAAGAACTTCAAGTCTCTGAAGAAAAATATCAAAGAAGACCTCAAAGGAGAGAAAGATCTACCAAGCTCATGGATTGACAATATTAGTACAGTAACAATTGCCATTTTGCCAAAAACAATCTACAGAATCAATGCAATCCACATCAGAATTCTAACTGAATTCTTCATAGAATTAGGAAAGCAATTTGCAAATTCATTTGCAATAACAAAAACCCAAGATAGTGAAAACCAAGATAGTCCTCAACAATAAAAAAACGTCTGGGGGAAATCACCATCCCTGACCTCATGCTGTATGAGAGAGCAATAGTGATAGAAATTGTTTAGTATTGGTACAGAGATTGGCAGGTAGATCAATGGAATAGAATTGAAGACCCAGAAATGAACCCACACAACTATGGTAACTTGATCTTTGACAAAGGAGCTAAAACCATTCAGTAGAAAAAAGATAGAACTTTCAATAAATGGTGCTGTTTCAACTGGAGGTCAGCATATAGAAGAATGCAAATCAATCAATTCTTATCACCTTGTACAAAACTCAAGCCCAAGTGGATCAAGGACTTCTATATAAAAGCAGGTTCACTCAAACTAATAGAAGAAAATGTGGGGAAGAGCCTTGAACTTATGGGCATTGTCAAAAATTTCCTGAACAGAACACGAATGGCTTATGCTCTAAGATCAAAAATAGACAAATTGGACCTCATAAATTTTTTCAGTCCTGTCATTAGGACAAAACAGCAACCAAGAGATTGGGAAAAGATCTTTACCAATCCTACAGCTGGTAGAGGGATAATATATAATATATACCTAGAATTCAAGAAGTTTGACTTCAGAGAATCAAATAACCCTATCAAAAATGGGGTTAAATTTAAAAATCGAACTCTCAACTGAGGAATATCAAATGGCTGAGAAGTACTTAAAGAAATACTCAACATCCTTAGTCATCAGTGAAATGCAAATCAAAACAACCCCAAGATTTCATCTCACACCACTCAGAATGGCTAAGATCAAAAGCTCAATTGAGTGTAGATGTTTCCGAGGATGTGGAGAAAAGGGAACACTCCTCCGTTGTTGGGGGGATTGCAAGCTGGTACAACCACTCCGGAAATCAGTCTGGAGGGTCTTCAGAAAATTGGACCCAGCTATACCACTCCTGGGCATGTACCCCAAAGATGCTCCAACATAAAACTACGACACTTGCTCTACTATTTTCATAGTAGTCTTATTTATAGTAGTCAGAAGCTGGAAAGATACCAGATGCCCTTCAACAGAGGAATGGATACAGAAAATGTGGTACATCTAAACAATGGAGTACTACTCAGCTATTAAAAACAATGATTTCATGAAATTCATAGGCAAATGGATGGAACTAGAAAATATCATCCTGAGTGAGGTAACCTAATCACAAAACAACAAAAAAATTCACACTTACTGATAAGTGGATTTTAGCCCAGAAGCTTGAATTATTTGAGATATAATCCTCAGACCACATTAAGCTCAAGAAGGACGACCAAAGTGCAGATGTTTCAGTCCTTCTTATAAGGTGAAGCAAACATACTTATAGGACAAGATATGAAGACACAGTTTGGAGCAGAGACTGAAGAAATGGCCATTCAGAGCCTGGCCCACATGGGGATCCAGCCCATATGCATATAGCCACCGAACCCAGAGAATACTGCTGATGCCAAGAAGTGCATGCCGACAGAAGTGGTGATATAGCTGTTTCCTGAGAGGCTCTGCCAGAGCATGACAAATACAGAGGCAAATCCTAGCAGACAACCATTGAACTGAAAACAGGGTCCCCTTTGGAGGAATTAGAGAAAGGATTGATGGAGCCGAATAAGATTACAACCCCATAAGAACAACAGTACCAAACAACCAGAGCTCCAGGGACTAAACCACTACCCAAAGGCTATACATGGACTGACCCCTGGGTCCAGGTGTACATGTAGCAGAGGATGGCCTTGTTGGGCATCAATGGGAGTAGAAGTCCTTGGTGTACTGCCAAGTCTGGAATGCCCAGTGTAGCGAAATGTCAGGGTGGGGAGGCAGAAAGGGGTAATTCGTTTGATGGGGGAACACTTTCATAAAAGAAGGGTTGGGGGAGATGTGATAGGGGTTTTATGGAGTGGAAAACAGGAAAGTGGATAATATTTGAAATGTAAATAAAATTTATCCAATAAAAAGGAGAGATACATAGAATGTTGAGATTTCCTTTGTCTTACCATGCTCACGTACTCCCTCAAAAAGCATTAGATCAAACATCAAACTTCCTTATTGCCATTTTTCACAGGAAATCTCCACATGTAGACATGGATCCCCATCAATCAGCAGTAGAGTGTGCATGCTTATGTGTATTAGTGCTGCTTTTTCTAGGAATGTTCTAATGTCTAACAGAGATATATAAGGGATAACTTTTCCATGTTTATCCCTTATGTACTAATTTTTAAAACTTATATGATTATCTTTTAAAATCCATCATTTTTAAATAGAGAGAAAATGTCAGTGTCTGTTGAAATAGTAAAATAATTTATATCCACACTAAGTAGAACTCACCTCTGAAAGTTTATCAGCTTCATTTTGATCTTGCCAAATCTATCTTCTGGACAGTGAATTTCCAAGTGCACACGAAGGGTGTTATTGACCTATTCGTCTAGCTTCTTTCTCTCTTGCAACTCAAACTACAAACAAAGTGATTCTGATTGCGGTTCTATATGCAGCTGTAGTAAGATTGATTGCTTGAACTCCTGTGCCCAGCATCATCACCGCTGGCAGGCCTGGAGTGAGATCCTTTCTGGAGCTTTGAAACACTCTAACAGAATTTATCTCCTTGTTTTATGTCCAAACCCTCTTTATGTGGTTGCTTATTTCATCTTGCTGATGAATATTTTATTTAAAAAAGAACAGCAGTATTTGAAAGCTTTTAGTCTCGACTGGTCAAGTGTTTTCTGGGTGTTCATTTTAGAGTAAAGGAGGCAATAACGTACTTGCTGGCAATAAAGAGAAGTGTTTTCCTTCCTTTTATGTCTTCAATTCTGTTTATATCTAAGAATAGTAAAGGATCACAGTCTCTCTCTTTCTGTTTTATTAATAATTTCCTCTTATCAACACATGTATGTATAAGTGGTGTGTATTAAATATTCATGCACAAAAATATAGGATAATATCTTTAAAATTAAATTATATATACTCAAAACCAAGACATTTTATCTTTAAGAGAAAAAGCAGCGCTAACTAAATATTACTAGGGTATATCCTAATATTCCCCTGACTTTCATTGCTCTATGACAGAAATAAATACAGGTCACAGAAAATGTTTAAAGCCTCCGCTTAAACTAGGATCTCTGAATGTCATTTCTGTGTCAGCAATTTATTTTCCATACACTGTCAACATGCTTCTTTCAATTCTTTCCTTTTAATACTGAGAAAACTAAGAACCCTATAAGGTAAGAATGAATAGTAAATGATGAATGAAACAATTTAACATTGTCTTTGTTGACTGTTAAGTATGAAGTAAATGTTAGACACCACGTTTACAGAATCGATGACATTCCAAAATATAAATGGTGATTACTTAAGACTTTCTATATTCTGCAGGTTCCCAAGAGAAAGTTCTACCCAGGAATATAGCAAATATATTTGCTAGTTCATTTTTGTTTATTAACATATAATGTTTTGTTATTTTCTATCTGTCATCTAAATCTATCTGTCTGTCTGTCTATCTATCTATCTATCTATCTATCTATCTATCTATCTATCTATCTATCTATCATCTATCTATCCAAGGACACAGACAAGCACAGTATTTACACATTTGCCAAACCCTTGATAAAAATATAGATTTCTGATCACTCTCCCAGAATAAAAGTCACTTTTATAATATTGTGGTGAAAGGCTGAGGATTTCATTTTTTTCCTTAGAAGAATAGGCCTCAACACCTGGGTTACATAACTGATGATAGAACTCTGCTATTTGTAGAATATACTTATTTCATCTCCTCATTTTAGAATTGACTCCATATCCCCACTAGACATGGACATATATCTCGTGAGAAAATATAGATAATTCAGTTCCGTTATCCTACTGCCATTGAAATAGCAAGTTAAATAATTTGCTATTCTGATCATATCAGCAATTATATATTATTAATGTGTTCTGAGTAATCTGGATGTAGCATATTAAATTTCATATATGTTGTATAAACTTTTTGCATCTACTTACAGATATGATGCTATAAATCGGCAATACAAAGACATTTGCATCAACTAGACTTGGATATTTTTCTGTCTTACGCCTTAAATTTATACTAATACAATATGTGGACTTCGAGTAGCAAAAACACTTTTATAAAGTTCTGAGCAGGTCATGAATATAGACTTTTTGTCCTCGGCTACTATTGTTAGTTAATTTAAAGCCTTTTCTTCCTCATTGCTAAGTGCTTTAGTCTGACATGCATTCTCCAAATGAAATGTGGCTTTGATGGATAAACTCAATTAAAGCTCAGGCATTAGATAAGTTAGCAGAGAATTGGACTGATCTTTACCAATCTACCTTTAAAAATACAATAAGTATTTCAAAATGAAGCAGTCATAAATTATATGGAAAATGTGTGAGTAAAACTGATTGAAATGAGAATCAATTACTCTATGCAAATTTCTGTTGCTTAGAAAGCAGCATTTGTTTTCCTCTCTGACTGTTGTAGTTTAGATGTACGTTTTGTTTTAGTAAAATAAGACAACTATCCCTTGTCCGTTGCCTCTATAAATGTTCTGGAACATTTTAGTATTTAATTTTGTGAAATCAGCTAGTTTTATCTTGAGATTAAAAATATGAGATTGTGCATGATATGAAGATCTCTATAAGCCATGGAATGTGTTTAGATTGTTTTGTATTTAAAGACATACCTTTGCATGACAAAACACTCAGTTTTCAATAATCTGCTCATTTAGTTTTTAGTTGTTAGGTTAAAATATCCATGTTGCCCTGGGATATATAGCTCATTGAAAGTATGTAAAGGGAATCATAAAAATAAAAAGTTAACGGTGTCATATAAAGTCTTTTATATACAGACTCAAACACACACACACACACAAACACAGACACACACACAGACACACACACACACTCGTGCGCGCACACACATACACACACAGGTAAAAATAGAGAGACAGAAGCATCTATCTTGCTAGAAAACATAGGGATTGAATTTCACTATTTAAAATTTATGAGAAACTTTGGATATTAGCATAGAATTCAACTATTTTACAGTAGAATTAACACACAAGATGAGTTTTAAATTTTTATGCAGAAAAAATATAGCCAATAAGGTAATCTGTAGGGCTTATACATTTGGTTTTGAGAGTCTAATAAATCTGAATTTAAACTCCAAGCCTCCAATTAATAACAACTTGTCCAGGATATATATTTCAATTGCAAAATTAGAGACAGTAATCACTGAACATGTCACAGCGTTTGGAAGTGAGGTTACATGAGATCAAACAGAAAACAGCTGAGCAGTGACAATAAGTTACAGGCTTGTCAGAATTTGATGGGTTGGCACTGGAAGGTATTTATTATTTTAAAAGAGCTTATTTTGGGTTGGGGATTTGGCACAGTGGAAGAGCGCTTGCCTAGTAAGCGCAAGGCCCTGGGTTCGGTCCCCAGCTCCGAAAAAAAAAAAAAGAGCTTATTTTGATTTATGCTATTTCTGTTATTTTTCTCATTAATGTTGGTGGATTGGCTATTTTACAATGTGTGTTCATTTTTAATTGCTTTGGTGAAAATGATTAGGAGAAAAAATATAAAGTCTTCTGAATTTAATTGTGCAAATTCTCTTTGAAAAATTAGTTGAATGGAGCGCTGAAGTTGCAACTGTATTCCAGATGAACCACAGGTACTTATAGTTCTCAATATTGAGACTGAAAACCAAATCAAGTCAAAACTAAGTGTCTCATCATGACTGCCATGTGTGAAGGAACACTGGAATGACAGCGCTGTCAGTAGATATAGATGAAATGATTTGTGCAAGTAATGAATATGGTATCTTTTAAATTACTAAACATACTACTAGTCTACGAAGACAGAGACAGAGATGAATGATCAATTAGAAGTAAATAGTGGCAAATGGATTATTTGTTTAATTTTTCTCTTCATTTTTTCAGTACATCTTTCTAGTCCTTTCTTCCCTCATTATATCATACACCTCAGTCCCCATTGCCTTGGGACCAACAAAGCTTTTCTTTGATCTCAATATTCATTACAGCATTCCATACTGACTTTACTTCTTGTGACTTTATAATCAGTTAATCCTTTATGTGAGAATTTCACCTAAATGTGTCTCTTTCCAGAACTCTCTCCTTGTCTCTGGTGTCACATGGCATGACTTCACACCTTCAATTGAATGAGTAGTAGCACTGTCAACTCTAATAGCAATATGTCACATAGAAATCTTTTTTCTGTAAAATACTGACTCAAGGTTTTGTCTATTTGTGCTAATATTGTACTTATTTATGACGTGTTTTTGATATAATATTATTAATCATAGCATATAGTAGTAGGGAGAGGAAGATCAGAGGAAGATCAGAGGAAGACATTCAAGATGATCTTTGACTACATAGCAAATTTGAGAATAATGTAGGGTATATGAGACCCAGTCCAAAACCCAATGATTTGAGTTTGCTTAAAATCAACTAACATTTCTAAACTGATTATTTTGTTTGTTAATGACAAGAATGTATTACTATTATTATTAATTATTATTAATTATTCCATTAGCTTACACTTCAAATGTTATTCTACTTCCTGGCTGGTTACCCCTCCATAAGCCCCGTCATCCCACAACCTCCCTTCCTCCCTGCCCTTTGCCTCTAAGAGCGTGGTCCCCCACCCACCCACTCCCGCCCCACACCTCCATTATCTCCTACACTGGGGTATCAAACCTCAACAGAACCAAGGGTCTCCCCTCCCATTGATGTCTGCTACCTATGTATCTAGAGTCCTGAATCCCTCCCTGTACACTCTTTGGCTGGTAGTCTAGTCCCTGGGGGCGCTGAGTATTTTGACCAGCTGGTGTTCTTCCTATCGGGCTACAATCCCCTCAGCTTGTCAGTCCTTCTGCCAACTCCCCCACCTGGGTCTGTAAGCTCAGTCTGAAGGTTGGCTCCAAGAATTCACATCTGCATTGGTCAGTTTGTGGCTTAACCTCCCAAGGAGCAGCCATACCAGGTTCCTGTCAATAAGTGCCTCTTGGCAACAGCCAGAGTGTCAGGTTTGGTGTCTGCAGACAGGATGAAGCCCCAGGTAAGGCAGTCCCCAGATGGATATTCCTTCAGATTCAGCTCCATTTTTTGATTGTTCTTTCTTTGGACAGGAATATTTCTGAGTAAAAATTTGAGATGATTTTGTAGCCACATCCCTTGACCAGGGGCTGTGCCAATTTATTGAAAGTGGTCCCTACAGGTTCTATCTTCCTTTCTTGGCTAAAATCATTTCCCTGTCCTCTGGGACACTCAAATGGCTGTCCCTATTTCCTCCCTCCACCTCCAGCAATCATCCTCAATGCAAGACTGAAGCACCCTGGTCTTCCTTCCTCCTAAGCTTCACAAGGTCTGTGGGTTTTAACCTGGGCATTGTGAGTTTTTGGGATATTATCCACTCATCAGTGAGCACGTACCATATGTGTTCTTTTGTGTCTTGGTTACCTCACTCAGGATGATATTTTCTAGTGCCTGCAAATGCCACAAAGTTATTGTTTTTAATAGCTAAGTAGTACATGATTGTATAAATATAACACATTTTCTATATCCATTCTTCTTTTGAGGGACATCTGGGTTGTTTGAAGTTTCTGACTGTTATAAATAAGGCTGCTATGAACATAGTGGAGCATGTGTCTTTTTTGTATGTTGGAGCATCATTTGAGTATATGCCCAGGAGTGGTGTAGATGGGTCCTCAGATAGTACTGTGTCCATTTATCTGAGGAAGCACCAGACTGATTTCCATAGTGGTTGTATAAGCTTGCAATCCCACCAGCAATGGAGGAGTATTCCTCTTTCTCCACATCCTTGCCACAACCTGCTGTCACCAGAGTTTTTGGTCTTAGTCATTCTGATTGATATGAGATGAAATCTCGGGGTGGTTTTGTTTTGCGTTTCCCTGATGACTAAGGATGTTGAATATTTATTTAAGTGATTTTCAGCCATGCAAGATTCTTCAGTTGAGAATTATCTTTTTAGCTCTGTACCCCATTTTTACTAGGGTTGTTTGGTTCTCTGGAGTCTAATTTCATGGGTTATTTATATATTTTAGATATTAGCCCTCTATAGGATGTAGGGTTGGTAAAGATGTTTTCATAATCTGTTGGTTGCAGTTTTGTCCCTTTGACAGAGTTCTTTGCCTTACAGAAGCTTCGAAATTTTATGAGGTCCAATTTGTCGATTCTTGATCTTAGAGTTTAAGCCATTGGTATTCATGGCAGGAAAAATTTATCCTGTGCTTATGTGTATGAGCTCTTCCCCACTTTCTCTTCTATTAGACTCAATGTGTCTGGTTTTATGTGGAGGTCCTTGATCCACTTAGACTTGAGCTTTGTACAAGGAGATAAGATGGAGTGATTTGCATTCTTCTACATGCTGACCTCCAGTTGAACCAGCACCATTTGTTAAACATGCTCTCATTTTCCCACTGGATGGTTTTAGCTACTTTGTCAAAGATCTAGTAGCCATAGGTGTGTGGGTTTATTTCTTGGTCTTCAATTGTATTCCACTTACACACCTGCCAGTCTCTGTACTAATATCTTAATTTTTTTATCATTATTGCTCTATAGTGCAGCTTGAGGTCAGGGATGGTGATTCTTCCAGAAGTTCTTTTACTGTTGAATATAGGTTCACTATCCAAGGATTTTTGTTATTCCAAATGAATTTGCAAATTGCTTTAACTCTATGTAGAATTCAGTCGTAATTTTCATGGGAATTACATTGGATCTGTAGATTACTTTTGGCAAGATGGCCATTTTTACTCTATTAATCCTGCCAATCCATAAGCCTGGGAGATGTTTCCATCTTCTGACATCTTCAATTTCTTTATTCAGAGACTTGAAGTTCTTGTCAGAGAACTCTACAGAGCTTCTGCAGAGCTTTCACTTGCTTGGATAGAGTCACACTGAGGTATTTTGTTATTTGGGACTATTGTGAATGGTGTCATTCCCCTAATTTCTTTCTCAGCCTTTTTTTTCTCAGAAAAAAGCTACTGATTTGTTTGAGTTAATTTTATATCCAGCCACCTTGCTGAAGTTGTTTATTGGGATTACTAGTTCTCTGGTGGAACTTTTGGGGTCAGTTAAAATACTGTCATATCATTTGCAAATAGTGATGTTTTGATTTCTTCCTTTCCAATTTGTATCCCTTTGACCTCTTTTAGTTGTCTGATTGTTCTGGATAGGACTTTGGATACTATATTGAATAAGTAGGGAGAGAGTGGGCAGCCTTGTCTAGTTCCTGATTTTAGTGGACTGCTTCAAGTTTCTTCCCATTTAGTTTGACGTTGGCTACTGGTTCGCTGCATATTGCTTTTACTGTTTATTGGTATGGCCCTTGAATTTCTGATCTTTCCAAGACTTTTAACCTGAAGGGGTCTTGAATTTGGTCAAATGCTTTGTCAGCATCTAATGAGATGTTCATGTTGCTTTTTAATTTGAGTTTGTTTATATAGTGGAGTATGTTGGTGGATTTCTGTATACTGAACCATCCCTGCATCCCTGGGATGAAGCCTACTTGATCATGTTGATCATTTTGATTTGTTCTCAGATTAGGTTTGCAAGAATTTTAATAAGTATTTTTGCATCAATATTTATAAGGGAAATTGTGCTTTTTGGGTTGGGGGACTTTTAATAACTTTTTATTTCTTTAGGAGTTATAGGACTGTTTAGGTGGTTTTTCTGATCCTGATTTAATTTGGTATCTGGTATATGTCTACAAAATTGTCCATTTATCCAGATTTTCCAGTTTTGTTGAATATAGTAGTAGGATCTGATGATTCTTTGAATTTTCTCAATTTCTGTTGTTATGTCTCCCTTTTTGTTTCTTATTTTGTTAATTTGGATATTCTCTATGTGCCCTCTGGTTACTCTGGCTAAAGGTTTATCTATTTTGTTGATTTTTCTCAAAGAACCAGCACTTAGTTCTTTGTATATTTCTTTTTGTTTCTAATTGTTTGATTTCAGCCCTCAGTTTGATTATTTTGTGCCTTCTACTCTTCTTGGATGTTTTTGCTTGTTTTAGTTCTAGAGCTTTTAGGTGTACTGCCAAGCTGCCTGCATATGTTCTCTCCAGTTTCTTTTTAGAGGCACTCAGAACTGAGTTTTCCTCTTAGCACTGCTTTCATTTATCCCATCAGTTTGGGTATGATATACATTCATTTTCATTAAATTCTAAAAAGTCTTTCCTTTATTTCTTCTTTGACCAAATTATCATTGAGTAGAGCATTGTTCAACTTCCATGTATATGTGAGCTATCTGCCATTTTTGTTGTTGTTGAAGATCAGTCTTAGTCCATGGTGATCTGATAGGATGCATGGTATTATTTCAGTGTTCTTGTATCTGTTAAGGTCTGTTTTATGACAAATGATAACGCCAAGTTTGGAAAGAGTACAATGAGGTGTTGCAAAAAAGGTATTTTTTTTTTGTTTTAAGATGAAATGTTCTAAAAATATCTGTTAAATGCATTTGGTCCATATCTTCTGCTAATTTCTCTGTGCTTCTTTTTCGTTTCTGTTTCCATGAACTGTCCATTGATGTGAGTGGGATGATGAAGTCTCCCACTCTTATTGTATGAGATTGATTGTATGCTTTGAGCTTTAGTAAGGTTTTTTTAATTAATTGGGAGCATAGATACTCAGATTTGAGAATGGTGGACTTTTCCTGTGATGAATATGTAGTGTCCTTTCATATCTTTTTTGATAACTTTTGGTTGAAAGTTGACTTGATTTGATATTAGAATGGCTACTCCAGGTTGTTTCTTGGGGCCATTTGTTTGGAAAATTGTTTTCTAGCCTTTTACTCTGAGGTAGTTTCTGTCTTTCTTGCTGAGGTGTGTTTCCTGTATGCTGCAAAATTCTTGGTCTGCTTTATGTATCCAGTCTGTTAGTCTATATCTTTTCATTGGAGAATTGAGTCCATTAATGATAAGCGATATTAAGGAATAGTGTTTATTGTTTCCTGTTACTTTTGTTGTTAGAGGTGGAATTATGTTTGCATGGCTTACTTCTTTTGGGTTTTTTGCAAGTAGATTACTGTTTTGCTTTTTCTAGGGTGTTTTTTCCCTCCTTTTGCTGGAGTTTTCCATTTATTTTCCTTTTTGTGGTGATTTGTGGAAAGATGTTGTGTAAATTTGGTTTTGTCAAGGAGTATCTTGGTTTCTCCATTCCTGTTAATTGAGAGTTTTGCTGGATTTAGTACCCTAGGCTGGCATTTGTGTTCTCTTAGGGTCTGTATGACATCTGCCCAGGATCTTCTGGCTTTCATAGTCTCTGGTGAGAAGTGTGGTGTAATTCTGATAGGTCTGCCTTTATATGTTTCTTGACCACTTTCCCTACTCCTTTTAATATTCTTTATTTGTTTTCTGCAATTATTGCTTTGACTATTTGCTGTGACAGGAGGAATTTCTTTTCTGGTCCAATCTATTTGAAGTTCTGTAGGCTTCTTTTATTTTATGTACATTTCTTTCTTTAGGTTAGGAAAGTTTTCTTCTATAATTTTGTTGAAGATATTTACTGGCTCTTTAAGTTGGGAATCTTCATTGTCCTCTATACCTATTATCCTCAGGTTTGGTCTTCTCCATCTGTCCTGAAGTTCCTGGATGTTTTGTGTTAGAAGTTTTTTGCGTTTTCCAATTTCTTTTATGATTGTGTCAATGTTTCCTGTGCTATCTTCTGCCCCTGAGATTCTCTTTTCTATCTCTTGGTCATGTTGCATCTATGACTTCTGATCACTTTCCTAGGATTTCTGTCTCCAGGGTTGTCTCCCTTTATGATTTCTTTATTGTCTCTATCTCAATTTTTAGATCCTAGATGGTTTTGTTCAATTCCTTCACCTGTATGGTTGTGTTTTCCTGTAATTCTTTAAGGGATTTTTGTGTTTTGTTGCTGTGGTGGAACTGGGCTCTTATGATGCCAAGCAGTCTTGATTTCTGTTGCTTAGGCTACAGCGCTTGCCTTTAGCCATCTGATTTAGCTGTTCTTACTTTCTCTGGCAGTGGTTTGACCCTCTGGTAAGCCTGTGTGTCAGCACTCTTGTAGACCTGTTTTCTTAAAGCATGATTGGATATACAGAACTGTTGGACTGGGTCAGCTCTGGGTACAGGGAGAAACCAAGGAGAAGGGTCCTGTCCTTCACTGTTCCTTGCTTTGTGTGTCATATGGGCTCCAGGCAGGTCCCTTGGAACAGAAGAATTGGTCTTACCTCTACTCTCAGTTGTGTCAGGACTCCTGGTGACTGGCTTCCTCTCTGGCCGCAGGCAGAGACTAGAAGGATTGTCTCCCCGACTGCTCCCCAGGTCCTGTGTCTAGAGGGCTCTAGGTGGGTTCTTCTTCAGCCACGAATTTGAGCAGAAGTGGTCATCTCCCCTGAGCTCTCAGGATTGTCTGCACTTCTGAGAGTCCAGCTCTCTACTCCATGGGATTTGGGTCCAGAGAGCGTGAATGATCATTTTTCTGTGTTTGTTGATTCAGTTTGGTTTGTGAGAATTTGATTGAGTACGTTGGCATTTTTTTTATAATTGAAATTGGTCTGTAGTTCTCTTTCTTTGTTGGATCTTTCTGTGGCTTAGGTATCAGTGTAACTTGGGCTTTATAAAGGGTGTTGACTAGTGTTCCTTCTGTTTCTATTTTGTGGAATAGTTTGAGAAGTATTGGTATTAGGTCTTCTTTGAAGGTTTGATAGAATTCTGAAATTCTGTACTAAAACATTCTGGCACTGGAAATATATATATATATATATATATATATATATATATATATATATATTTGGTTAGTAGACTTCTAATGACTATTTCTATTTCCTTAGAGGTTATGGATTAGATGGTTTATCTGATCCTGATTTAACTATGGTATCTGGTGTCTGTCCAGAAAAATCATTGTTTTCTTCTACATTTTCCAGGACTTTTGTAGTAGCATCTGCTGGTATTACTCTCTTTTCATTTCTGATTTTGTTAATTGTATAATGTCTCTGTGCTCTCTAATTAGTTTGGCTAAGGGTTTATCTATCTTGTTGTCTTGATCAAAGAACTAGTTCCCTGTTTTGCTGTTCTTTGTATAGTTCTCTTTGATTTGGTTCTCTATGGCCTCTACTTGTTTAATATCTGCCATGAGTTTGATTATTTCCTGTCATGTACTACTCTTGGGTATATTTGCTTCTTTTTGTTCTAGAACTTTCAGATGAGCTTTAAGGTGCTAGTTTATGATCTTTCCAATTTCTGTATGGAGGCACTCAGGGCTATGAGTTTTCCTCTAAGCATTGGTTCCATTGTTTTTCATAAGTTGAATATGTTGTGCCTTCATTTTCTTTAAATCACAAAAAGTCTTTAATTTCTTTCTTCATTTCTTCCCTTACCAAGTTATCATTAAGCAGATAGTTGTTCAGTTTCCATGTGTATGTTGGGCTTTCTGCTGCTTTTGTTTTTATTGAAGACCAGCCTTAGTCCATAATGGTCTAATAAAATACATGGGATTAATTCAATGTTCTTGTATCTGATGAGGTTTGCTTTGTATCTGAATATATGGTTGCTTTTTGAGAAGGTACCATAAGGTGTTGAGAAGAAGGTATATTTGTTTGTTCATGAAATGTTCTATAAATATCTGTTAAATCCTCTCGATTCATAATTTTTTTTAGTTTCACTATGTATCCATTTAGTTTCTCTTTCCATGATCTGTGTAATGGTAGAGTAGGGTCTTAAAATCTCATACTATTATTGTGTGAGGTTCAATGTGTGCTTTGTGATAAACTAACATTTCTTTTAAAAATGTGGGTGCACTTGCATTTGGGGCATAGATGTTCAGAATTGAGAGTTCATCTTGGTCGATTTTTCCTTTGATGAGTATGTAGTATTCTTAACTATGCTTTTTGATAACTTTTAGTTGAAAGTCTATTTTATTGGATACTAGAATGGCTACTCCAGCTTATTTCTTGGGACCATTTGCTTGGAAAATGTTTTTCCAGCATTTTACTTTGAGGTAATGTCGGTGTTTGTCACTGAGTTGTTTCCTGTATACAGCCAAATGCTGGGCCCTATTTACATATCCAGTCTGTTAGCCTATGTCTTTTTTATTTTTGAATGAGTCAACTGATGTTGCCAGATATTAGGGATCAATAATTGTTGCTTCCTATTATTTTTGTTTTTATTGGTGGAATTATGTTTGTGTGTTTCTCTTCTTTGAATTTGATGTGAAAGATTAACTTATTTCATCTTATTGGGTGTAATTTCCCTTCTTGTGTTGGGGTTTTCCTTCTATCATCCTCTGTATGGCTGGGTAAGTGGAAAGGTATTGTTTAAATTTGGTTTTCTCTTCGAATACTTTAGTTTATCCCTATACGGTAATTTTGATGAAGATATTTGATGGCCCCATGAGTTGGGAATCTGTACAGTCTTCTATGCCTATTATTCTCACGTTCAAACTTTTCATTGAGTCCTGAATTTCTTAAATGTTTTGAGTTAGGATATTTTTGGTCTTTCTGTTTTTCTTGACTGTTATGTCAATGTATCTTCTATACTTGTCTGTCTTCTATTCTGTTGGTGATGCTTGCATCTGTGACTCCTGCTCTTTTTCTAGGTTTTTCCATCTCCAGGGTTGGCTCTGTGTTTTTTTATTGTTTCTATTTCCATTTTTAGGTTCTGGACTGTTTTGTTCAATGCTTTCCCCTGTTCAATTGTATTCTCCTGTATTTCTTTAAGGGAGTTATTTATGACCTTCTTAAAGTCCTCTGTCATCTTCATCAGATGAGAATTTAGATCAGAATCTTTCTTTTCACATGTGTTGGGGTATCTAGGGCCTTCTGTGGAGGGAGAACTGGATTCTGATGTGCTGTGTATCATTCGTTTTTGTTGCTTATTGTTTTTGTGCTTGCCTCATACCGTCTGGTTATCTATGATGTTAACTTGCCTCACTGTTTCTGATGGGAGCTTGTTCCTTCTGTGATCCTGTCATTCTGTGATCCTGGATGTGTCAGATCTCTGGGTAGTCTAGCTGCAACTGGGGTGAGGGCTGAATATGTTGGGATCCAGAGCAGAGGCTCTGCTCCCAGCACAGGTCCAAACTGGAAGGAATGCAGTTGCCTGCCTGGGCAGGATATCTGTATCCTGTGGTCTGGGGGTACAGTTTCTACCAGGTGTTGGGGCAGGGATTGGAGTCTCACCTGTGATCCTGGATGTGGAAGAATAACTTGGAATTCAAGATGCAACTGAGGTGTCTGCTAGTTTGATAAAATCCAGAGCAGAATCTCTGCTCCCAGCACAGGTCCAAAACAGGACAAAAGATCTTAACAAGACAGTGATTATTTCAACTTTGAATTTAAAGTTCCTATCATTTTATGTAATTATGTATTAGAGAGGAGGACCAAGTATGGCTTACTAAATGATAAGCAAATTGCTATAATTGTTTTCTTTCATAATCACTGTATCAGCATTTCTGAGTTTTAGTTCTCATTAATATTAGTTT
Organism: Rattus norvegicus; assembly: GCF_021556685.1. Classification (NCBI taxonomy): domain Eukaryota; kingdom Metazoa; phylum Chordata; class Mammalia; order Rodentia; family Muridae; genus Rattus; species Rattus norvegicus. Next base: position 127,397,850 of record NC_141535.1, read on the forward strand.
GTAAGTTGTTTATTTATGGCATAACAGTGAATCATATTTTTATTAATATTTGTTTGTGAGTTGCTTACTATGAAAGAGTAATGGACTCTTATTCTTTGGAGTTCAAAATAACTAACTTTAATTGCAAATTCTTCTTCTCAGCTCTTTCTCTTTCTCTTACCTTCTCCTTTCTCTCCCCCCTTCCTCTTTATCTTTTTCGTCATCATAATGCTCTCCCTATTCATTCTTTCATGCATATATTTATGATTGTTATCTGTATTCTACCAGCAGTTTTAACAAAGATAAATCATCAGGTCATGCAGTCTTGACCTGTCTCCTAATTTTCCTGTTTTCCCAGTGCAAGTAAGATTTTTTTAACTAAAACACTGTAATTTCAGAATTAGCTTAGAACTAAGAATAGTAAGCACATCATAACTGCTGGTAATAGTTCCTATTTCATGTGTCATTTATATATCAACTCACTGTTTTTTTTTTATCTCCTTTTGACGAACAGTTTGCCTAAATTCTTCATCTTTCTTTTACCAGCTTGCTCAGTTCCTTCCCAACTCTCCAAATCTCACATTCAGCTAGAAAATGGGAGGTATTCTAGGTTAAATCATTCTTAACTGGCTACCAAGAAGACCAAAGCTTTGCACAGGTGTAGCTATGTAGTAAAACTCTAAAGAAAATAAAGTAAATCATCGATTTGTAAAAATTCTTACATATTCATCAGTTTTGAGGACAATCCGTCCTACATTGGTACCATATGAGTTTCTCCAAATGTCACACAGTAATGAAGGTATAATTCATTAAATGGAATGTTCATTCTTTGAATGTAAATTCAGATACTTTCCATTCTTTTAATTACTTGTTCAAGGTGTTCCCATGTTAGAAAGTTAACAGGAATTATGAAAGAAAGGCTTTGAAATATGAAGAAATTAAACTATAGACTATATAAATTTATAAGAAATTAAATTTAAGTAGCTTATCCCTAACATGTGATGGGTGTAATTTCTTAAAGGGTTATACAGGAATTACTGATAAATGTGTTAAGTTTAAGCATTTCATTAAGATGAGAAATGTGTTCCCATTTGAAGTGCACTTATATTTTATCCAAGTTCTTGCACTATAATAATCAGAAGACCTTAAAAATACATAACAACACCCAAAACCACATTCATAATTTAAATTAACATAATCAGAACTTGAATTGGCAAATATTCAATTTTGCTTTTAAGAAATTTGAATTATTAACTTTAACAGAATAATAAAACATTTTATTTAGAGAAAAAGTCACATGTTATTAGTTTGAGTTATCTGGATAGTAATGTGTAATATAAAACCTGTTATGTCAGTGATTATATATATATATATATATATATATATATATATATATATATCAAATCTAAATATGTGTGTGTGTATGTGTGTGTGTGCATGTGTTTTTAAACATTCTGAGGAAAATAGTTTCTTTTCTTGAGATTACCATAACTGAACAGGTAAACCAAGTTTAGTTAGCCTTCTGAGCCTCAATTTTGTTGTTTGGAAAATGAAGGATTTGGTCTGGTAATTCAGAAACTCCATTTTCTTGAAAATAAGTAAATTCTATTACAAGCTCAATTACCTCATTATCTTTGATGGTCCAAAGAAAGTGTGATTAGCAAACATATTGAGGTTTGCAGCTGATTTTAGATCAGATCTTTGATTCACTGCTCAACAAAGTGTCTGAGGATAATAAAATGCACAGAGGATTGTGAGCAGGCAGAAGAAATATGAAATCTTAAAATCATGCCTTTAAATATATTTTCAGATGATGATGTGTCATAAATCCAAACAAAGAATATGTTGATTTTCCTTTATAAAGATTCAGACTAATGTCCTCTCTTTTATCAGCACTTCCTATGTGTAGTTCATCATGGTAGCTTAAACACAAGAATATTTCTCATCAAATATTCCTGTTGGCCTGGAGGCTAAAATAATTAAATTAAATTAAATTCTGATAAGTTCGATTAAATTATAATATTTTCTTGAAACTTTCAACATCCCTTTATAGCCAAGTTCTTTTTGTTGATTCATTTTACATGTACATACTAGAATGGTATTGACACTCAAGTGTCATTAGAAGAATGGATAAAGACATTAAATATAGAAGCCCACCATGTTGAAATGAGGTGTATACATTATTTAAAAATGAGAGATGAGTAAGAAAATATAGAAGCAAAGGCTCCAAATCTGTCCTAGCTTGACCTATCCACGGACAATGATCTGTGTGGATGTTGTTCTTTTCTTTTTTTTTTAATTTTATTTTTTATTAGATATATTTCTTTATTTACATTTCAAATGTTATTCCCTTTTCCGGTTTCCTGTCCATATGCCCCTCTTCCTCTCCCCCTCCCGCTCCCCCATAAGGGTACCCTCCCTCATCCACCACTTCTTACTATCCCTCCTCTTCCCTTCCCCCCACCCCCCGACAATCACCTGCACTGGGGGTCCAACCTTGGCAGGATCAAGGGCTTCTTCTTCCACTGGTGCCCAAGAAGGCCATCCTCTGCTACGTATGCAGTTCAGGCCATGGGTCAGTCGATGTATAGTCTTTGGGTAGTGGTTTAGTCGCTGGTAGCTCTGGTTGGTTGGCATTGTTGTTCTTATGGGGCTGCAAGCCCCTTCAGCTATTTCAACCCTTTCTCTAATTTCTCCAACTGGGGTCCCATTCTCAGTTTAATGGTTTGCTGCTATCATTAACCTCTGTATTTGACATGCTCTGATTGTGCTTCTTAGGAGACATCTATATCCGGTTCCTGCCAGCATGCACTTCTTAGCTTCATCAATCTTATTTAGTCATGGTGACTGTATATATATATATATATATATATATATATATATATATATATATATATATATATATAAATGGGACACATGTGGGGCAGGCTCAGAGAGGCCTTTCCTTCAGTTTCTGCTCTAAACTTTGCCTCCATATCCCTTCCTATGTTTATTTGTGTTGCCCCTTTGAAGAAGTAGTGGGAGCATCTGAATTTTGGTCATTCTCCTTCTTGAGCTTCCTGTGATCTGCGGATTGCATCTTGGGTAATTCGAGCTTTTGGGCTAATATCCATTTATCAATGAGTGCATACCACGTATGTTTTCTATGATTGGGTTACCTCACTCAGGATGATATTTTCTAGTTCATTCCATTTGCCTATGAATTTCATGAAGTCATTGTTTTTGATAGCTGAGTAGTAATCCATTGTGTAGATGTACCACATTTTTAAAATCCATTCCTCTGTTTAAGGGCATCTGGGTTCTTTCAAGCTTCTGGCTTTATAGATAAGGCTGCTATGAACGTAGTGGAGCATGTGTCTTTGTTGTATGTTGGAACTTCTTTTGGGTATGTGCCCAGGAGAGGTATAGCTGAGTCCTCAGGTAGTGGAATGTCCAATTTTCTGAGGAACCTTCCGACTGTTTTCCAGAGAGGTTGTACCAGTTTGCAGTCCCACCAATAATGGAAGTGTTCCTTTTTCTCCACATCCTTGCCAGCATCTGCTGTCACCTGAGTTTTTGATCTTAGCCATTGTGTCTGGTGTGAGGTGAAATCTCAGGGTTGTTTTGATTTGCATTTATTGATTTTTTGATTTGCGGTTATTTGGCTCTCTGAAGTCTAACTTTTTGAGTTCTTTGTAAATTTTGGATACTAGTCCTCTATGAGATATAGGATTGGTAAAAATCTTTTCCCAATCTGTTGGTTGACATTTTGTCCTAATGACAGTGTCCTTTGCTTTACAGAAGCTTTGCAGTTTTATGCAGTCCCATTTGTCAATTCTTGATCTTAGAGCTTAAGTCATTGATGTTTTTTTATGAAATTTTCCCCAGTGCCCACGTGTTTAAGATTCTTCCCCACTTTTTTCTATTAGTTTGAGTATCTGGTTGATGTGGAGATCCTTGATCCACTTGGACTTACGCTTTGTACAGGGTAGTAAGAGTGGATTCTTCTACATGCTGACCTCCAGTTGAACCAGCACCAATTTTGAAAATGCTATCTTTCTTCTATTGGATGGTTTTAGCTCCTTTGTCAAAGATCAAGTGACCATATGAGTCTGTGTTCATTTCTGTGTCTTGGGGTCCCACTGATGGTTTCAGAGAGCAACCTATTGTCCTAATGTTGGGTTATTTAGGGATCTATACTGGACTTTCCTGGCTAACAACTCAATGAAATGTATCCCAGTCCCACCACTGGAAGTATTGCCTGGCTACAGAATATGGCCAGTTCAAACTCTATAACATGAATTACTGGTAGTTTTTACTAGCTTTACTATCATAAGATTCCAGTAGGTTTCCACTACATTAGGTTTCCACACATACCTTCAATTCCATCTCTTTCTTCCCTAATATATCCCATCCCTCCTGCTGTTGTCCCCACCTTTTCAAAGTCCACCTGCTGAATCTATGTTTTTTTTCCTTTCAGAGGGATATTCATATGGCTCCCTATAGCCTCCTCTACAAAACTTCTCTGGGTCTTTGAACTGTAGCTTGATTATCATTTATTTGACATTTAATATAAACTTATAAGTGAGTGAATGCTATATTTTTCTTTCTGTATCTGGGTTACCTCAGTTGGAATGATTATTTTTTCTAGTTGTACCATTTGCCTGCAAATTTTATGATGCTATTGGTTTTTAACCAATGAATAATGTTGCACTGTGTAATGGTACCAAAGTGTCTTTATCTACTCTTCAATTGAGGGGCATTTAGGTTGTTGCCAGTTTCTGGCTATTATGAATAGAATATTCATAATATGAAAATTGTTGAGCAAATGTGCTTGTGGTAGGATAGAGCATCTTTGGTTATATACCCAAGAATGGTATACTGAATTTTGAAGTGTATCAATTTACAATTTTATGATGTATTTCAATATTTATTTCCATAGTGGCTATAAAAGTTTTCACTCCCACCAGCAATAGAATAGTGTTCTCCTTGCTGCACATCCTCATGAGTAGAACATATCGTTTTTTGTTATTAATCTTAGCTATTCTGTTAAACATAATATGGGATTCAACATAATTTTGATTTGCATTTCCCATATGGCTAAGGATGATTAACCTTTCCTTAGTGTTTCTCAGCCATTTGAGATTTCTCTATTGAGAATTCAGTTTAGATCTCTACCCCACTTTTAATTGAATTGTTTGATTTGTTGATGTTTAGTTTCTTAAGTTCTTTGCATAATTTTAATGTTATCCCCTTAGTAAATGTGGAATTTGTAAAAATCTTTTCACATTCTGTATGCTGCTGTTTTGTCTAAATGACAGTATTCATTGCCTTAGAGAAACTTTTCAGTTTCATGAATTCCCCTAAATTAAGTGTTGATCATAGTGTCTGTGTTATCTGTGTTCTTTTCAGAAAGTTGTCTCCTATGTCAACAAGTTCAAGACTATTCTTATTTTCTTCTACTAGTCTGTGGTAGGATGTCCACTTTTACTATGCTAATTCTAGTGATCAATTAGTATGGGAGAACTTTCTGTCTTCAGATATCTTCTTCAAATTCTTTCATCAAGACTTGATGTTTTTATTATACAAGAATTTCACTTGCTTGGTAAGATTTACCCTAAGATAATTTATATTGATTGCATTGTGAAGGATTTTGTTTCCTTGGATTCTTTCTAGGTCTATTTGTTGTTTTTGAGATTTATCGATTAGATTTTATTTTTTAAGGTAATTTTGTATCCAGCCACTTTGCTGAAATGTTTATCAGCTGTAGTTTTTCCTTCTAGAATTTTTAGGATCAATATCATGTCATCGGTAAATAGTGGTACTTTGACTTCTTCCTTTCTCATTTGCATCCCTTTAATTTCCTTCAGTTGCCTTATTGTTCTAGTTGAAACATCAAGTACTATATTGCATATAAATGGAAATAGTGGACAGCCTTGACTTATTCTTAATTTTAGTGGAAATATTTTGAGTTTCTCTCCATTTAATATGATGTTGGCTATTGGCTTACAGAAGGCTACAGATAGAGACACCAGGAAAACAAACCAGTCAAAACCCTCCCCCTATAATCTGTCTTGATTGCAATATGTCCCAAGTCAGTGGTGTCAAAGAAGTGTGTGAGAATGACCAACCAATGTTTTGTTTAACTTGAGGCCCACCCCACCAGAGGGAGCTCATGTCCTACACTGACTGAGTGGCCAAAGAGTGGAAACTGGATATAGAATCATATCACAATTTAAAAAATTGAATCGCGGTTTCCAGGCCAACATCCCCCTAACTCCTAACCCTCCTCTTCTATATGGTCTTTGCCTCCCCATCCTACCCCCATTACCACCTTCCCCCCAAAAATCACGTTCACTAGGTGTTCAGTCTTGGCAGGACCAAGGGCTTCCCCTTCCACTGGTGCTCTTACTAGGCTATTAATTGCTACCTATGAGGTTGGAGCCCAGGGTCAGTCCATGTATAGTCTTTGGGTAGTGGCTTAGTCCCTGGAAGCTCTGGTTGGTTGGCATTGTTGTTCATATGGGGTCTCGAGCCCCTTCAATCTCTTCCAGTCCTTTCTCTGATTCCTTCAACGGGGGTCCCGTTCTCAGTTCTGTGGTTTGCTGCTGGCATTCGCCTATATATTTGCTATATTCTGGGTGTGTCTCTCAGGAGAGATCTACAGGTTCCTGTCAGCCTGCACTTCTTTGCTTCATCCATCTTATCTAACTTGGTGGCTTATATGTAGGGGCCATATGTGGGGCAGGCTCTGAATGGGTGTTCCTTCTGCCTCTGTTCTAAACTTTGCCTCCCTATTCCCTGCCAAGGGTATTCTTGTTCCCCTTTTAAAGAAGGAGTGAAGCATTTGCATTTTCGTCATCTTTCTTGAGTTTCATATGTTCTGTGCATCTAGGGTAATTCAAGCATTTGGGCTAATATCCACTTATCAATGAGTGCATACCATGCATGTTTTTCTGTGATTGGGTTACCTCTCTCAGGATGATATTTTCCAGTTCCATTCATTTGCCTATGAATTTCATAAAGTCATTGTTTTTGATAGCTGAGTAATATTTCATTGTGTAGATGTACTACATTTTCTGTATCCATTCGTCTGTTGAAGGGCATCTGGTTTCTTTCCAACATCTGGTTATTACAAATAAGGCTGCTATGAACATAGTGGAACATGTGTCTTTGTTATATGTTGGGGCATCTTTTGGGTATATGCCCAAGAGAGGTATAGCTGGGAATAGGACTAACAATCGAAATGTAAATATGAAATACTCAAGTTAATAAAGATTAAAAAAATTGAATCACACACAATTTAAAAAAAAAGGTAGAAGAAAATTTCCATATCTTCATTAATTTGAATGCTAGTTGCCATACCTGTGACAGAAGTTACAAATCCATGAATGAACTCAAATAAATGTAGTAGTTGTGTGAGTGTGTCCTTTTGTCCTAGGCATAGAGAAACTCTTCACAGTACAAAAGCATACTTTTTTTTCCATTTGTTGAATTAGCTACATTAATGTAAAGTACTCTTCTACTTTATTTATGTTTTCAGAGTTTATTTAATAGTTTTCTTTCCATAAAATATCCTAAAATCTGAAGATAAAATAGATAAGAATTTGATACTTGAGATAAGTAAAATTAGCCATTAGAACGTTATAATAACCAACCATTTCTGGTCTTTGATATGTGGGCAACACTGAAATTATGCAAATGTGTAAGTAAACTAAATGGATTTAGCAGATTGTATTTATATATTTAGGTGTGTGTGTGTGTGTGTGTGTGTGTGTGTGTGTGTGTGTGTGTGTATAATAGGAAAACAGGTATTGAATTACAGAAAGGTCCAGACAATTTGATATCCTTCATGAAGCTATTTTGAAGTTCTTCCAGAAATGGACTCATTTTGAAGAGGCAGACATGGGAGACTCACACTGTTTTATACTAATGCTAAGACATTGATTCCTTTTGGCTATGGTGATAGCATATATACTAGTGAAAGTGTTCTCAAGATGGTATGAAATGAGAAATGTAAAAACTAGCTATTCAGTAGGTTGCCAGTAAATAAAACAACCTTCATGCTGTTGTTAGTATGCCTCTGGAATTGTTGTAGCCCATAATAGATCTAGCTTTTCTTATAGATATTTTGAGAGTGAAGTGTTCATTTAAGACATGCCTTAAATACAAGAGATTAATTAATAGTTTGAGAATAAAAACACATGGCCTTTGGCTTCGGGGATTAATATACTTAGGTACAATGTTTATGATTGTCTTCCTGTACATGGACATTTATACTGTGTTACAAGGTGGATTTGTTACATTCCTCTATTGTCTGAGCCATCAGCATATTGTAAAATATCAGGAGCCGTTATGCTTTTATGATTTATGTACTGCCTGCTAACAATACTTTTCCTTGAATAGATCTTCTGTGTCAATGCTTTGTAGCAGTCAACTTGGCAAGTGAGAAACCAACAGAACATGAAAATAAGAAGTTATTTCCATAGAAGGATCAAAATAAATCCCTAACCTTCCTTTTAGTGAGATTTGAGATATGTTCCAAGAACTCAAGAAACAACCACTGAGAAAATATCTACAGATTGATTTAAAGTATAAAATACTTATTTGATTGAGTATAAAGCACAAACATTTTGTTTTATTTTTGTTTTTAAAAATCTCTTTTATGTGCTATCTTTTCAGTATCTTAGCTTATTCCTCCAATTTGTCATTTTATAACCACAGTGTCCATTGGACAAAGGAGTAAGTTTTCAATAAATATATGATATAATTAAAGTATAACGGGACTTTAATCATCTATAGGTGTATGTGAGTATGTGTGTATATATTCCTGTGCTCAAGTATGTGAGCATGCATACACGTGTGTATGCATGCATGTATTTGGAAAACCTAACTAGGGCAGACATTTTAGAAAGCCATCTGGCAGTGTTTAATAAACTCAGTTCCAGTGAAATCCCTCTGCATATTTTCATGGGAACGTAAATGAATGTGCATTGCAGCGTCAACACTGATTTTGGTGGCAAAGATGTGGAAACAATCTAGCTGTTCATAATCAGCTGAATGAGTAAGTGCATAGTGATGGACACACAGGGCCCAGTGCTGTGCTGTCAGAATTTATAAAGAACGTCTGCCAACACACTAGGGTACATAGAAGTAATACATTCATAGACAACATTATGCATTCTTAAGATTTCTCTTAGCTCTAACGTGGTTCCATAAATCAGCATCACATGTCTAAGAATTGTTAAGTGTTTACTTTAATTGTGCTTGCTAATGAGCAGATAATGGAAGATATGATGGCTTAATAATTTTTTGCATATGACCTATGTTCTTAGCAATATCATATGAAACAGGAGACATAATAGCTGAACTATACATTGTATACATATAAATATTAAAATATCTTTCTTTTGTTCTGGAATTTTTGTTATTTTAACTTTTTTGGTAAGCAAAACTTCTGTTGTTGTATATCAATTTATTGCCTATTAGAACGAGACCATGATAATTAATTTGTTGTTGATTAAAAACACATTTTTAAGTCTTTCTTCCTTTTATTGTTTAATTAACATACAAAACACATTTTAAGTTTTTTCTCTTTATTGTGTAGTTAATGTAAAAATTCAAAGAATGATAACCATGGTAAACTTAAGAAATGAGATGTTTTTGCTACAGTACAAAAAAGCAAGGGGAATGAAGAATACTGGAATCAAGTCATTAGAAATGCCAGTTTTGAAGGCGCTTGAGACTCCATATGAACAACAATGCCAACCAACCAGAGCATCCAGGGACTAAGTCACTATCCAAAGACTATACATGGACTAACCCCTGGGTTCCAACTGCATAGGTAGCAATGAATAGTCTAGTAAGGGCACCAGTGGAAGGGGAAACCCTTGGTCTTGCCAAGGCTGGACCCCCAGTGAACGGGATTCTTGGGGGGAAGGGTGGTATAGGAGGAGGATGGGGAGGGGAACACCCATATAGAAGGGGAGGGGGAGGGGTTAGGGGAATGTTGGCCTGGAAACCGGGAAAGAGAATAACATTTGAAATGTAAATAAGAAATACTGAACTTAATAAAGATAAAAAAGAATGCCATTTTTGCATTTCTGATTTTGTAGTAATCAAAATGAGTACACACTGAGAAGACAAAGAGTGTCTTCTATAAACAGCACTGTAAATAGAAGAAAGAATATAAAAGCCAGAAGACATGGAAGAAACATGGGAAATATCTTCTGGGCATGCTACAGTCAAGGCTGTCATGATCTCAGAGCAGCCATGGCTGCTTGCAAAGGACACACAAAATATTGGTCTCTTAATAGTCTAATACTCTTAATACTAATCATGGAGGAGTCATGGAATCCACCCTGAGCTGTTGGCTGCTTAGAGCTGCTGGGGAAAGTTATTGTGTTCAGTTCTGCCCAGATGAGACCTCTGGGTGCCAATTATCATAGGATAGACACAACTCAATGAGTCACTAATAAAATGAAATATATACATGTCTGGGGCTTGAATAAAACAAATTTAATAAAAATTTTGATTTTTGGAAGTACCAAGATTCAAATATTTAGCTTGGGTCTAAGCTAAGCTGAATCATATATCACATCATATGTCCAAATTAAAGAAGAACTTCAAGTTCATTTAATAATCTAAAATTTTGTTCTTAAGGTCAGAAAACTTTGAAGGCATATGAAACCACAAATTCCTTGTAATTCCTTATAGGGAATGACAGTGAAATAAGCTTTGTGGAATGATACTATTTTGTCAAGTATCATAAATCTTCAGAGCCCAGCATTAAGAAACCCATGAGTTCAATTCTTTAAGAAACTCATAACCATCTTCCATTGTCAAAGACTTTGCTCAACATCATTGCTGGCATCTTTCTGATTCTTGCCATTTTTCTCAGAGACCTGAGCAAAGCAATGTGAGTGATCACAACCAAGGGAAATTAAAAGCAGATCAGAAACAGCCTGACATTGGCTAGCCTAGAATGTAATTCACATCTATCTATCTATCTATCTATCTATCTATCTATCTATCTATCTATCTATCTATCTATCTATCTATGACACACATTGCATTTCAGCTTTGTATTGGTGTGAAACTATTTTTCTGGATACATTTTTAAGCAAAAGTTGCTAGACTCAATGTTCCTTTGTGTTCTAATAGCAAAACATATCAGAATCCACAGGGAAGATATTTACTTGCTCTAAAATGTTTTCTACACTAGGGGTGTTTATCAGTTTTAAGAGGGAATTTCAGCTGAACATTAGATTCCACCAGACTGGACCATGGATAGGCATACAGGGAATATTCCTGATTAGGTATGGATGTAGGAGTGGGCAGTGCCATCCCTGGGCAGATGATTCTAGCTTACGTAAGAAAGCAAGTTGAGAAAATCTGAGAAGCAAGCTGGTATGCAGTATATCTCCATAGCTTATGTTCCAGTTCCTGTTTCCAGGTTTCTGCCAGGGTTTTCCTTGATCATGATGGATTGTGGATTCTAAGATGGCATAAATTCTCTCCACACCAAGTCAGTGTTTTAGCACTGAAGCAAACTATGACATCTCATCGTGAGAATCTCAAACATAAACTGCCAGGTTAACTTTATTTCCCAAAAATCTCTAGAGAGATAAGGTTAGGAAAATAACTCCATCATTTCTATCAGTTTGCATTAATCAAATCATACACTTGGTATCTTAATTATGTGATTAAAACTACCTTCTTTCCATGTCTTTGAGCTAAAATAACTATACTTTGAAAGGCATTTGAAAATTGTCTCATAATTAATAAAAATTACTCATTAATTATTTTACTGTAGAACATCCACTTGGAGATAATTTACCTTTGAAATTACAGAGATGTATTTAATATTTAGTGATGATTCTGAGACATATGTGGAATGATACTGCCTCATAGAGAATGTAGTATGTCACAAAGGAATGGAATTTATATATTGAAAATCACTTGAATAATTTGGTATGATATAAAATTCTCTTTCTGGTTATTCAATCCTGCTGTGGAAAAATAATATCATCAAAAATAATTTATCTTGCTGTCACTGGGTGATAACATGTAGTGTTGTGTAGGATATCTGTAGTCATGAAGCCAAAAACATCTTTCACCATATTTATGTTTTCTTTACAAGTTAAAATACTTCAAAATATTTAGATAAATAATAGGTTTCTGAGGGGTCTAGAAATTAAATGTCTTAGACAATCAAAGATTTACTTGGATCCATTCTCACAGCGGCAGCATCAAATGGTTTCTTAATGTGGTTTGTTTATTTATCAAGAAAATTCAAATCTTGTCATGGTCTGCTGAACTGACTGACTTTAAATCAAAAAGCCTTGTGGGTTTCCTCACAGAAAGGAAAAAGTACATTCAGAACCATATCCATCTTGAAATCCAGCCCTTATGTCTAATAGCTTTAAAATTAGCAGGGAGCCCCAGGGAGTCATTTTCTGCTGCTATCAGAGCTGAAGCATTGAAAATCTTTAGATTTCAGTTGTAGAAAGCTTACGTCTTTGTTTTATCTTAATAAAAATCAAATACTTTAATTTTATTTTAATTTGATAAGTGTACAAGGGACAAGAGGGTTTCTTGGAAGCTTTCACTTACAGAAGACAGACTGCTGGAAACCGACTTTCTGTGTCTGAAGCCCAGCATCCCCAAAGGACTATATACAGACTCGTCCATCATAGGCTTCTGCTGCTGTCATTGCTTCGCTACTCACAAAGGAATATACAGTCAGCCCTCTGCATGCCCAGCTTCATGTTTGAAGATTCAAATAACCATAGACTGAAAATTATTCAGAGTAAAGTCATTGAGCACACACAGAGTTCTTGCCATCCTTCCTTGAATAATGAGGCATAATAGTCATTTGCATAGCATTGATATTGTGCTAGGTATAATTAAGTGCTTGGGAAGATGTGCCTAGGCTAAATGCAAATGCTAAGCATTTCCATTGTGCTAGGTATCACAAATGATGTAACCTGGCTTAATGTGGGCAGGAGATCATGTGGATCTGAAGATCCAAAGTATAGGGTTCCAGAACTAGGTCCTGTGGTGAGCTAAATATGACACTGTTGGTAGAGATGACCTTACTCATTGAGGTGATTAAACTCTGTAAAGGACCTGAGAACCATTTTTATTGTTGTGATCCAAGAACAGACATTGTATATAAACTTTATTTCAATGTCAAAAAATATGAACATGAAGAGTAGTTTAACTAAGTCATAGAACTGAGTTTAATATGTTATGAATGGTAAGTTGCTTATGCATTCCTGACAAAGGCAATTGGCTTTTATTTTTCTGTTTCTTTGGTGAGGGAAGTGAATTTATGAACATTTTGGTTAACTTGGTAATTGATGACGGTCAGACTGATTTCCATCCATAAAATGGGGCCCATTATATATTAATCTCTGAAAGTATGCCGAGGAGGGAACATTGCATGGAAATTATCCTAGAGAAAACACTGCAAGGGAGCAACCATTGTATCCTGAGGTTACTAAAAAGGTTAGAGTACACCGAAGAACAGACATGGAACAGTGTCAGTATACCTGGGAAATCTAATTTACCTTCAAGTTCCAATTTAAAAAATCTGAGCTTTATGTCTTTTGATCCAGGTAAAAAAATAATTGTGAGATTGACTTAAAGTTCTTAAGAATTAGGAATAGCATTTAAATATGAATTTCACAAAATTTAGTAATACTTTAGCCCATAGTGCTGCCTTGTAAAGGCATCATTTGATGATGCAATTGAAATTATATGAAGTTGAATGTACTTTACCTCAATTTCAGACAGCTGGGGTTTTCTGCAATTCCCCAGTGAGGCCTAAATGCTGTCTTAGTGAGCTACAAACTTTGCAAGTCAAAATGTGCTCCCTTTCTTTTTTATTTAATATCAACCATAATTAAATGCTCAAATCATGAATATTAAAAACATCTTTAAAAAGAAATGACTTTTCTAAAATAGAATACCACTTGAATCATACTGATGACCCAAAATAGTCTACCTTTTTTTCCCTGTAAGTGGCATTTGATTGATTCTCACTGACAAATAAAAACTGCCACATGCTGATGCAAGTAGGTAAGGAGCTTGAAAACTTAGGAAGAATTGACTGCAGTTTTCCTGTCTGTAGATTCTATAGGCAAATATCTTACTGGTGGAAAGATCATATCTGCCACCTACCTTGACATCTACCGTAGTAAAATGTAGATACATGCTCTCAGACACACATGATAATTGCAGCAAATATTCTTATTTACCAATGTGTATAAATATGTATATATCTATATCATTTAAATCTCTATTTGTCTGTCATCTATCTATCTATCTATCTATCTATCTATCTATCTATCTATCTATCTATCTATCTATCTATCTATCTATCATCTATCTATCTGCCCAGTCATGAAACTGAGAGCAAGCCTGTCTTTGGTAAGGTGAACCTAGAAGAGAGGGGTTCTGTTTCCTTTCCAAATTAGAGGTCTTAAACAGCAGGTAGATTTTATGGCTTCACTCTGAAAGTTCTAAGGATTTTTTTTAAAACTCAAGGAGAGTCTTTGTTTTCCTTTGAGTGGAAGCAGCAGTGGTCACAGTCTCAGCTCAGCCAGGAAGACTGTCCCCTCTGACTTAGAAATAGTGATCTGTTCAATGTTAGATAATTGATAGAGACCAACACATTTTTTCATCTTGTCTAAAATTCACAAATTCACTTCACTGGGCACAGCTTTGTAGACATGCTTGAACTGGAAACTCATGACAGAAACATATTTTATAAATTCTATCTGATATCATAATTTTTAAAGTTATTTCCAATCAACTTTTGCTTTTATTTTTCTTTAAAAGAAGATGTTTATCTTTATGTAAAGATTACATTTATCTATCTTGTAGGTATTTTGTCTGGCACTGTATGTATACCATATATATGTAGTGTCCCCAGTGGTCAGAAGAATGCCATGAATCCCCAAAACTGTAGTTATAGGCGGATGAGAGCTACCATACTTGGTGCTGGTAATCAAGCCCAGCTCCCCTGAAAGGGTCACATATTTTAACCACTGAGCATCTCTCTAGCCTCTGATTTTACTTGGGATCATTGCGACAGTGCATGCAATTTTAAGAAGTAATAATTTCATATAAGAAAATGGGCCTTCTATGCAGTTTCTCAAAGAAAGTTCTTTAGGAACCATAGTACATTTCACTCAAAGTGTTGGCAATAAATAACTTACTCCCTCTTCCTTTGACACATTTTGTAAAATATATTTGTTTGAATTTGGAGAGAAATGTCTCTCAGTGTATCATGTTTTTCAATATTTGGTCCCCATAATGGTCATACAGTTTGCAGATGCTGCAGGACCTTTAAGAGGTGAGACTGTGGAGGTGTGGGTGGGGCCTCAGTGTATGCTATGCAGTAATCTTTTATGCCATATTATCTCCAGTATAATCAGAGTAATATTATAAAGAGGCAGTTTCATGTTTATGCACACAACATCTAGCTTCAACCATCAAGCTTTCCCCATTATACATTGGGCCTGCTCAAAACATAACCCCAAACAAATACTTCTCTTCAGTGTCTTCTCTGAAATTTAATCATTCTGATGAACCAGTGCAACCTCCTTTTTGTTTTCTGAAGTCATAGAGTTTTGAGAATGCCCTTTATAGTCAAGAGACTCATAGAGTTTTGAGAATGCTCTTTATAGTCAAGAGACTCATAATGTGTCAGATATATGATTTACATTTTTCCATTTTATAGTTTGACATTTCATACACATAAGATTTTTAATAATAACTTTTAATAAAATTCAATGTATAATTTTTCCCCTTCTGAGTTATTCTTCATGACCCAATGCTTAGGGCAGTTTTGCTTTTCTTTTTTCTTAAAATAATTCTACTGCTTCTTAATATGTTTTGAAATATTGTGCACATTTCAGTTTTTTTTTCATAAATTTGAAAAGGATCACAAATGTCTGAATATTTTTCAAGTTTTTTGGTAGTAGTCTATATAGTCATGAATTTTCCATCTTAAATCTATTAACAAGCTTTTTAATAATTTGATTTCTAAATATTAAACCAAAATTAGATGAGAGAAAATTAGTTTATGTGCCTTAACTTTTAAAATTACCATTTATTTATTTATTTATTCATTTATGTCTTATTGATTCACTTTACATCCCGCTCACTGCCCCCTCCCAGTCAGCCTCCCACAATCCTTCCCAGATGCCCATATTACCTTCTGCTCTGAGTGGGTGGGGCATCCCTGAGTTTCCCCCACTGTGGCACTTTAAGACTGTGAGGTTAGGTGCACCTTTTCTCACTGAGGCCAGACAAGGCAGCCCAGCTAGAAGAATTTATCCCATGTATAGGCAACAGCTTTTGTGATAGACCCCATTAAAGTTGTTTGGCACCTACATGAAGATCAAGATACACATCTTGCTACATTTGTGAGGGGAGGCCTAGATCAAGGCTGTGTATGTTTTATGGTTGGTGGTTCAGTCTCTGAGTACTTTAGGGTGCGTATTAGATGAACCTATTGATAGTCTTCCTGTGGAATTCTATCCCCTTCAGATCCCCCAATTCTTCTGAGTCACCTGCTGGGTGGATCCTCTCAGAGGACAGCAATGGTAGCCTCCTGTCTGTAAGTATAACAGAGGATCATTAATAGTGTCAGGGATTAGTGCTTGCCCATGGGTTGGGTCTGAAACTGGGTTAGTTATTGGTTGGCCATTCTTTGATTATATGCTCTGTTCCCCTGGCCTACATTTCTTGTAAACAGGATAAATTTTGGGCCGAAAGCTTTGTGGATGGTTTGTCCCATTTGTTCCAATGGGGTTTCTGCCTCACTAGATGATTTGGCCTCCTCAGGTTCCATATCCCTAATGTAGTGAGTCACAATTAAGGTCATCCCCATTCATTCCTGGGTACCTCCCTTATCCAAGTTGTCTGTCTTGTTCTAAGATGGCCCCAACCTTCCAATCCATTTCAGTTGCATATTTCCGTTCATTCACATGGCCATCTGGCCATCTCTTCTGTAGCTCCCTATATCTGATCCTGAATCTCCAAATTTCCCTTTCCATGTCCTCTCTGACCCAGTTCTCTCCATTCGTCTGCCTCTTATGACTATCTTATTCTCACTTCTAAGTGAGATTCAAGCATTCTCTTTTGTACCTTCCTTCTTGTTTGGCTTCTTTTGATCTGTGGAGTATAGCATGTGTCTCATATATATATATATATATATATATATATATATATATATTATTAACTTGAGTATTTCTTATATACATTTCGAGTGTTATTCCTTTTCCCGGTTTCCGGGCAAACAAGCCCCCAATCCCTCCCCCTCCCCTTCTTTATGGGTGTTCCCCTCCACATCCTCCCCCCATTGCCGCCCTCCCCCCAACAATCTAGTTCACTGGGGGTTCAGTCTTATATTTTAAGGTTAATATCCACTTATAAGTGAGTATATCCTATGCGGGTCATTTTGGGTTTGGATTATCTCACTCAGGATGATATTCTCAAGTTCCATTTGTTTGCCTGCAAAAACAATGATACCTTTGTTTTTAGTAGCTGAATAGTATTCCATTGTGTAGATGTACCATATTCTCTTTATCCATTCTTCAGTTGAGGGACTTGGAGGTTGTTTTCTGTTTCCAGTTATTATAAATAAAGCTGCTGTGAACATAGATGAGCAAGTGTACTTGAGGGATGGGGATAGTGAAACATATTTTTGATATATGTCCAGAAGTTATATAGCTGGTTCTTGAAGTAGAATTATTTTCTGAAAAACTGCCAAATTGATTTCCAAAGAAGTGGTACAATTTGGCACTCCAAAAAGCAATGGAGGAGTGTCCCTCTTGCTCCCTGTCCTCTCCAGAATGTGTTGTGTTTTGGGTTTTTGATCTTAACCATTCTGAATGGTGTAGGATGGGACCTCAGAGTTGTTTTGATTTGCCTTTCCCTGATGACTAAGGACTTTGAATATTTCTTTTAGTGCTTCTTGGCAATCCAACATTCCTTTGTTGAGAATTCTCTGTTTATCTCTGTGCCCCCCTTTTTAAATTTGATTATTTGGGTTATTGGTATCTAACTCCTTGAGTTCTTTATAAATCCCTCTTTCAGATATAGTGTGGAGATATTTTCCTGATCTTTAGCCTGAAGTTTTCTTTTATACTTAGAGTGCCCTTTGCCTTAAAAAGCTTTTCAGTTTCATGAGGTCTCATTTATCAATTGCTATTCTTAGAGCCTGAACCACTGGTTTTCTATTAAGGAAATTATGTCCTGTACCAATGTGTTAAGTGCATTTCCCATGTTTTCTTCTATGAGACTTACAGTATCCAATGTTATGTTAAGGTCCTTGATCCAGGCCTGGAATTTTATGAAGGGTGATGAATATGGATCTATTTTCATTCTTCTACAGGTAGAGATCCAGTTAGATCAGTACCATTTCTGAAGATGTTTTCTTTGTTCACTATATGGTTTTGGATTCTTGATCAAAGACCAAGTATCTATAGGTATGTAAGTTTATTGCTGGATCTTCAATTCTATTTCATTGATTGAGCTGGCTGTGTCTGTACCAATACCATGCAACTTTAACCATTGTCACTCTGTAGTACAAGTTGAGGTCAAGGATGGTGATTCCTCCTGAAGTTCTTTTGTTTTCCAGGATCATTGTGGCTATCCTAGGATTTTTGGTTTTTCATCTGAAATTGAGCATTATTCTTTCAATGTCTATAAAAATTGTGTTGGAATTTTGATAGTGATTGCATTGAATCTGTAGATTGCGTTGGTAAGATGGCCATTTTTGTTATGTTAATCATAAGTATTCATGAACATAGAATATCTTTTTTTTTTTAATTCTTGAGGTCTTTTTATTTAGTGATTTCTGGCAAGGAGATGTACCACAGGAAAGTAATTTCACTGGCAGTGAGGTATGTATATACTCTACAGCAAAGGACTCCTTCGTTTAACTGTTTTAGTTTATTTACAAATGATGAAAAATATCAATGCATATGCTTGGTTCAATTAGATTCAAAATTCCATGGAATGGCATGTAGCGGCTCTTGCATACAAACTGCTGTTTGTAAACAACACTCATTGTGGACGAAGGAACTAAGCTGTTTTGGAGAGTGATTAAACGAATCATCACAGTTTATCATGACCAAGACACCTTACATACTGTCCATTCCTCACAGCGTATTTATTTTAGTAATTCTGTTATATCTGTTCTTAGCATGAGCATAATGTTACACAATTTTCATACATATAATAATCACAACCAAAACAAGTTCTAAAATTGAAATTGTAAACATTCTCATCATACATAGAAATATTAATAGTTTTGCTAACTGATAAAATTTGGAAAATAATATAAATGTGAAATCCTATTCTAAATCATGTAGTGAGCCTTGTCTATTAATTACATTTCTACTATGTTAGATAAAGAGACAACCCTGTCCTGTATGTCAAACTGTATATCTTTCTATTGTTTGATATACTCTTCATTTTTTTTTCTTCAGGAACTGGAAGTCTTATCATACAGATCTTCCACTTTCTTGGTTAAAATTACACCAAGATATTTGTAGAGGGAGGTGCTGAATTTTAATTGGTTCTTGATTGTGTTAATAAAGGAGGCAGAAGCTAATTGCTGGGTGAAAGGAAAAAGTTGGGTCTCCAGGGTCTCAGAAGAAAGAGGACCAACAGACTTACGGAGAAAGGAGGGGGCTCTTCAGACCAGGTTTTGGAACAAGGTGGACACAACAACCATATATGGTCTTAGAGTAATGGCAGCCTTCACCCTCTGGTGGATAGCTGATATAGGTTAGCTGATAAGTTTAAGGTTAGAGGTTTCTGTGCCTGGCAATTGTGTTATCAGGCAAGTTTTAAAATAATAAAGTAATCTAGTGTTTTTCTATAAGGAAGCTAAGGTGGGCAGGAGAAAGAGAGAAGTTAGGACATTTAATAGTCGTTCAGCAAAGTTAGCCAGGAGAAAGAGTTAGCAGGTGGAACATGGGATGGTGGGAGCATGTACTTGGAGCTAAGTTGTGAGCACAGTCCTGGGAAAAGAAGGAAGTATGCTTTTTAAAATTGAATGCAACAGATATTTTATAATATTTGTGGCTATTTTGAAGGGTGTTGTTTCTCTAATTTTTTCTTCACTCATTTACTGTTTGTACAAAGGAAGGCTATTGTTTTTTAAATTAGTTTTATATTCTGCCACTTGATGCTCAAGTTGTTTCTCAGTTGTAGAAGTTCTCTGTATAATTTGGGGATCAATTATGTATACTATCATATCATCAGCAAATAGTGATACCTTGACTTCTTCCTTTCCAATTTGTATCTTTTTGATGTCTTTTTGTTGTTTACTTGTATTAGCTAGAAGTTTAAGTTCTATGTTGTTTTGTTTTTGTTTACTGTTAATCAAACCCATGGTTTATTTGTTTAAATAAGATTAAATAAGTTGCCTAGATCTTTTAAGTATATCAAACCTGAGTGTGGTATAATGAATATATGGGTTCCTTAGACAACAATAAGAAGTTCAATGCTCAGCATGTGTTCTTGTCTCTAGATCAAGGAGAGTTTTATTAAGTGGTAAGTGCTGTGTGATATTGCAGAAGTCTCAGTTTTGAAAAGAAACTCATTCAGAAGAGCTACTGCTCAAATAGCGCTTTTTAAAAAATCAGTTGTAGGAGTATGATAAAAATCACAGAACTTGCAATCCAAAATTGCACCATCATCAACATACACAACCAGATACATTGTCCCTTGTATACCTGATGATGGACAATTCATGTTTTCACCATTCAAATATACATTTAATTCTATATGATCATATGTTATAGCCACTACGTCTCCCTCCTGAGGAAGGCATTTTGCCAGCAGCCTGTTTTTCTCTTTGTTTTTGTGGTACAGAGCTCTGCCATTTCTCATCACTAGGCTATGCATGTCTCAGTCAAGAGGAATCTGTTTCAAGTTAACTTTCTGAGTTGCAAGATCTATACTCCAGATTCTAGTAGACTGGATTTTGAAGTCAATATAGCTTTTGTTCTCATGTAAGGCTGCATTGGCTAAACAACTTCCGGTGCCACAGACTCTTCTTCTGTTTTTCACAATCACAGCATCTTTTCCCAATGCTGCATGTCCAACTGTACTGCCATCATCTCTTTGAAAGGAATGAGGCCAGACAGCAGTGCAGGCAGTACCATGATATTGGGGCCAAGGTGCAGCTACACATCCCCTCCCCCACTGCATACCCCCTCCCTGACAGTTCTACGTTAAATAGATAAGAAACTGGGCAGCCTTGGCTTTAACCTGGGATTGGGTAAATTATAGTGGGATTACTTCAAGTTTCTCTATATATAATTTGATACTGGGTATTGGCTTGATGTATGTTGCTTTTATTATTTTTAGATATGTGCCTTGGATCCCTGACAATCTCCAAGACTTATGACATGAAGACGTATTAGCTTGTGTTGTAGTCCTTTTCAGCATCTAATGAGAAGATCATGTGAGTTTGTTTTCTTTCAGTTGGTTTGTATAGTGGATTATGTTGATGGATTGTCTTATATTGAACCATCCCTGTAACCCTGGAATGAAGACTACAAGATCATGATGCATGATTTATTGATGTCCTTGGATTTGGTTTGCAAGAATTTTATTGTGTATTTTTGTGTTGATGTTCATAGAAGAAATTCGTCTGTTGGGTCTCTGCTTGGTTTAGGTATCAGATGAACTGGCTTCAAAGAAGGTATTGTTGCTTCCATTTCTATTTCTTTCTTTCTTTCTTTCTTTCTTTCTTTTTTTGTATATTTTGAGGACTATTGGTATTAGCTCTTCTAGCTCTTCTTTGAAAGTCTGGTAATTGGACTCTGCCCTAAATCCACCTGGGCTTTTTTTTTTTTTTTTTTTTTTTTGGTTGGGAGGCTTTTCATTGTTTAATACTGTACCTGATCTGGATTTAGCTTTCGTAAGTGGTATCTACCTATCAAAGTGGAAAGTCGTCTATCTTGTTCAGGTTTTCCAGTTTTATGGAGTACATGCTCTTGTAGTAAGAGCTAATGACTTTTGTTTATACCTCAATTTCTGATATTATGTTTCCCTTTTCATTTCTGATTTTGTTAATTCAGATACTGTCTCTATGCCTTTTACTTAGTTTGCCTAAGGGTTTGTTTGTCTGGGTGATTTTGTCAAAGAACCAGCACTTTGTTCATTCTTTGTATTGTTATCTTTGTTTCTAATTGATTAATTTTAGTCCTGAGTTTGGCTATTTCCTGCCTTCTAATTCTCCTAGGTGTGCTTGCTTCTTTTTTTTTCTAGAGCTTTGAGGTGTGATGTTAAGTGGCTAGTATACGAGATCTCTCCAATTTCATTATGAAGGCACTCAGTGTTATGAATTTTCCTCTTAGCACTGCTTTCATTGTGTCCCACAAGTTTGAGTACATTTTGCCTTCATTTTAATTGAATTCTAGGAAGTCTTTAATTTATTTCTTTATTTCTTCCCTGACTAAGTGATCATCGAGTAGAGAGATGTTCAGTTTCCATGAGTATGTGGTTGTGTTAGGACATCCAAGGCTTGCTATAGTAGAATAGCTCTGCTTTGAAGGTGTCTTATTGCCCTGGATTTTGATGATTATATTCCTTCAAAAGGCTTTAGCCATATGGATGGCTTTAGTCCCTGGATGTTCCTGTTGTCATAGATATTGGGAAGGGGGTTAACCTCGGCAGTCCTGGTATAACATGCCTCTGATGGTTATCTTTAAGCTGTATGGTTCTGGATGTTCAATCCTGTGTGGTTTAGGAGCCACAAGTGTGTATGATTCAGGAGCTGCGAGACCGACGAAGGTGGGCAGAAGGGTGACGTGAGAATGGAGGTCTTCCTGGGCTACTGGGCTGCTCAGGGTACCTTGGTGTGCTCCAGAGGACTCAGCCATCAGGGAAGATGGATGGGGGAAGGAAAGGTAATGTGTAGAGTTCAGGCTCAGCATGTCTGATGAAGGTGGAAGGAGACGTGGCAGGAGAGTGGAGGTGCCCTTTGAATAGCAAGCTGTTCAGCAAGTTCCTTAACTTTTATCATGCTACTTAGGAAATGAGTAACCATTCCGGTAAATTGACATATGAGGTGCAGGTTGGGGTGCATTAACACCTCATATTTTCCTGCTTCGCTACTTCTCAGCAGACATTTTATATGACAATAGTTCTAATGGTCACAGAAATCCTAGACAAAAAGTAAGGAATAGAGAATCGCCATTATTTTTGAAATATGCTCCTCAACTTTAACTCAAGTCTTTGAACAGGCTAGTGAAATTCTCCACCACTGAATTATACCCCTAGTTCAAAATTTGTCTTTAAACCTAGTAGAACTAAAGAGTCACTGTGAAATATTAATGAACTACTAAGATCAAATTCCCTGTGTGAGTGTTTCATCTTGATTTTAGTATGGCCATCTGAATCTCTCTCTCTCTCTCTCTCTCTCTCTCTCTCTCTCTCTCTCTCTCTCTCTCTCTCTCTCTCAGGCTTCAGAGTGCTCCATTTCTCCATTGATGTATCACAGTTGTAGTACACAGGCTTACAGTCCCTTATAGGATGATTTGAAGATTATAAACCTCTTACTGTCTTGTGATTATATTTAATGAAAATATAAATTTTATACCTGAGAGTTAGCAACTCTTTATTGTTTCCCAAAATCCTTTACTGTTTATTGGTAATGCAACAATGTCTGGTACAGATTAGATTATTAATATCTATTTATTGATGGCTTTCTGATCTTCCTTGACATTTCGAAAATCTTAATTGTTGAATAACCACCAAGATGGGACAAAGACTTACTATAAAGTGACAGGTCAATATATGTTGTATAACCGTGGGTCGGAACAGATTCAGAACTGCAAATGCTTCAATTCCTTATGAGAAGTCAAAGCATTAATTGATGAAGCTGATGATTATACATATTCTAGATTCGTATTTCAGGTTCCTTCATGCAAATTGTTATCTATTATCTACTGACTGTTGCTCTAGGGCTCTCTGACCACTAAAACCAAATTTAGAAGTGAAAATACAGGAAATGCCCTATTATTTTAACACTGCACTAAGAGTGAAAATAAGTGATTTTCGTAGAGTGAATGTGATTACTGTATGATTTTCTTTGATATAGCACAAAGTTTTATATTGGTCCTTTGCTGTGACGATACTTTATAAGAAATTGTCTAAAGAAATAAAAGTGAATTATTCCACTATGGTACTAATGTATAGACAATTATTTGCAAGTCAAGCAGTTAACATTTCAGCCTTCCACACAATCAGTGCCTAGAACTTTCATTTCCCTGGGCTTTTGTTCCTATACTCTGTAGCACTAATAAATGAATGATTGTTTTTATGTTAACAAGGCCTTGCAAAGTTATAGGAGATATGGAAATGCATACTTTAAAGAGGGTTTTCAGGAAATATAGGCTCTAAGAAAAATTCCTGATGATCTATATAGTTCTGGAAAATATAACCCACTCTTCAATGTCAATTTGAACACTGTCCCTAACTTCTTTCCTTAAAGCATTGAAAATTTGGTACTTTGAAGATGCCAGTTAAAGGTAATGTTCAGGCAGAGTTTTTTACTGGAAATATTTCACAGAAAGAGAAGCCGTGGCAAAGATGTTTGATAATGACATATGCCTGAGCAGATATAGAATTCTGAGATCCTTGCTCCATAATGAGTATGAGGTGGAAAAAAAGAAAAAAAAAAAAAAACAAGAGAAAGACATTGACAAGACAAAGAGCAGGGAAGCAATGTTAAACCTTTTAACTGGAAACAAATTATAATTCTAGCCACAGAAATAAATGAAAATTTCTATCGTAAGCAGATAGGAAATATCTGAAAACCATTTCCCAACCTTTGCCTATTCCTTCTCACTGAGATTCTATAGATAGCTACAGAGTCCCGTCATTCAAAGGAAAGATCTATCTTTGTGCTTTGCATGAAAACAGAGTGAAAATCTGTGACTTCTATTGTTCTTTCTGCCCTCAACATTGTGTTTTAAGCCAAACTGATGGCTTCAGAAAGCTGGTAAAGGGATTGGTTCCTCCATTAGAATGAGGCTACTATGTACACAAATCAAAAACAAAGAACAAAGTGATCAGGGAAACTTCAATGACTTTGCCATTAAAATTGGTGCTCTTCTTGGTTAAAGAATTTGAAAATGGTAGGAATTAAAGTATAGGCAAATGGGATGAACTGAAAATATCATCCTGAGTGAGGTAATCCAATCACAGAAAAACGCACTTGGTATACACTCTTTGATAAATAGATATAAAGCCCAAAAACTCAAATTACCCAAGATGAAATCCACAGGACACAGGAAGCTCAAGAAGAAGGATGACCAAAATGCGGATGTTACCACTTCTTGAAAGGGGAAAAAAGGAATATCCATAGGAGGAAATATTGAAGCAAAGTTTAGAGCAGTGACTGAAGGAATATGTGTGTGTGTGTGTGTGTGTGTGTATATATTATATATATATTATATATATATAATATATATATATATATATATATTCAAAACTAGATAAGATTGATGAAGCTAAAATGTGCATGCTGAAAGGGACCGGATATAGATCTCTCCTGAGAGACACATCCAGAGCATGTTAAATACAGAGGTCAATGCTAACAGAAAATCACTGAACTGAGAACAGGACCTTGTTTGGGGGAATTAGAGGAAGTATTGAAAGAGCCGAAGGGGCTGGCAACCCCGTAAGTACAACAATGCCAACCAACCAGAGCTTCCAGGGACTGAAACAATACCAAAAGACTACGCATGGACTGACCTAGGGCTCCAACTGCATATGTATCAAAGAATAGCCTTGTTGGGGCACAAGTGGAAGGGGAAGCCCTTTGTCTTGCCAAGGTTGGACCCCCAGTGCAGGGGAATATGGGGGTATAGTAAGGGGGATATATGGGGGGGGATACCCGTATGGGGTAGGGGGAGGGGAGGGGATGCCTTATGGACAGGAAACCAGGAAGGGGAATAATACTTGAAATGTAAGTAAAGAAATATATCTAATAAAAATTTTAAAAAAAGAATGAATGCAATGCAAGAAAGATACACAAGATTAGGGGAGAATAAACAGAATTATATAAATTAGTAAATTGTCAGCCATCAATAATAATTCTTAAAAATTAAAAATAGATCTTTAAATAGAATTTTTAAACAATATTTATTCATTATTCTGTACCTGTCTTTGGGAGTTCAACAAGTGGATAGTGATAATCCAGGGCAAAGATGTGCAGTGCATTTTAAATCCCTGTGTAACACTATACTACTATTGCTTTCTCACTTCTACTACTACTGGTGTCTCCAGCTAACGCTAAAAAGGGAAAACAGCTAGGATCCAGTTATACTACTCCTGGGAATACATAAAAAAAGATGCTCCAACATATAACAAGGACATATGCTCCACTATGTTCATAGTAGCCTTATTTTAATAACTCAAAGCTCGAAAGAACCCAGATGTCCTTCAGCAGAAGAATGGATACAGAAAATGTGGTAAATTTACACAATGGAG
Organism: Rattus norvegicus; assembly: GCF_021556685.1. Lineage (NCBI taxonomy): Eukaryota > Metazoa > Chordata > Mammalia > Rodentia > Muridae > Rattus > Rattus norvegicus. Next base: position 127,424,346 of record NC_141535.1, read on the forward strand.
TACTAGTGAGCTATTAAAAACAATGACTTCATGAAATTCTAAGGCAAATGGATGGAACTAGAAAATATCACCCTGAGTGAGGTAACCCAGTGCATGTGCCCTTGTTATGCACTTACTGATAAGTAGTCCAAAAGCTTGGAATATGTAAGAAAAAATTCACAGATCATATGGAGCTCAAGAAGAAGGAAGACCAAAAGATAGATGCTTCCTTATAAGGGAAGACAAAATACTCATAGAAGGAAATACAGTGACAAAGTACCATCCAAAGACTGTCTTACCTGGGGATCCATCCCATATGCAGCCACTAACCTCAGTCACTATTGCTGATGCCAAGAAGTGCTTGCTGACAGGAGCCCCCCTGAGAAGCTCTGCCAGAGATCTACTGATACAGATGGGGATGCTTGCAGCTAAGCATTGCCCTGAACAAGAGGACTCCAATGGAGGAGTGAGAAAAGATTGAAAAAGCAGAAAGGGTTTACAACACCACAGGAAGAACAACAGTATCAACCAACCAGACCTCACCAGAGCTCCCAGGGACTAAACCACCAACCAATAAGTACAGATGGAGTGGTCCATGACTCCAGCCACAAGTGTCGCAGAGGATGGCATTGTCCAACATCAATAGAGGGAGAAGTCCTTGGTCCTGTGAAGGCCCATTTCTTTAATGTGGGGGAATGCCAGGGAGTTGATGTGGGAGTGGGTAGGTTGGAGTGGGAGTATCCTCATATTAGCAGTGGGAGGGGTTATGAAAGAGGGGGGAAAGGGGATAACATTTGAAACGTAAATATATAAAATATCCAAGAAAAATAAAACTAAAAAAGTAAATAAAAATGAAGTCAGGTTGGTGTTAGTCACATGCATACTATTTATGCTAACAATTCTAGTAGGTTTTAAAATATCACGTATTAAATCAATTTCATTTCATTTTAATCGCATGAGAATAGATTAATGACATGCTCACTGTACTTGTATTACAAACTATAAATGATTTTAAAACCTTATTCTTTACTATTAAGGAAATTTAATGAATTATGTACTACATGCCTTTGATTCTAGTGATGTGGATAAAATGTGTGTATGTGTGTGTGTGTGTTTGTGTGTGTGTGTGTGTGTTTGTGTGTTTGTGTGTGTATGTATTTGTGTGTGTGTTCCTATGGTGGGAACATTGTTAGCAATTCAAGGCTAACCTAGGATATAAAGTGAGTTCTGCCTCAAAAAACAAAAACAAGGGGCTAGAGAGATGGCTCAGGGGTTAAGAGCACTGAGTACTCTTCCAGAGGCCCTGAGTTCAATTCCCAGTAACCGTATGGTGGCTCACAACCATCTGTAATGGGATCTGATGCTCTCTTCTGGTGTGTCTGAAGACTGCAACAGTGTACTCATATATAAAATTAAAAAAAAAAACTTAAAAAAACAAATAAACAAACAAAAAAAGAAGTACTTTCCACTTTTCAGTATGGATGTATTCTGTGTTAGGAGAAAGTAGACTGAAAATGAGCACATACTAGCAGCCATGGTTACTGCATCTTCCCAGGAATTTCTTTATAAATGGATACTTATCTAGTTCTGCTGAAATCACACCAAACATCTGAGTCCTTGAAGAGGAAAACCTTATCTGTGAATATTGAGAGTGTTTTTTAGCTCACTTTAAACAGCAGAGTGAAAAGGCTTGGTTGGTTTCCACTTCCAGCTTTAAGGATATGTAAACTATTGTTATTTATCACTTGACTTCAATAACATTCCACAATGGGTCTCCATTTTATCTTTCTCCACATAAATGGCACTTGCTTCTTTATCAGATGAGATCATTGCACAAATTGTAACTGAGAACTAATAAAAATTTACTTGATAAAATATTAGTGATTCTTCAGAGAAGTGAATCTAGTAGTTGTAGAGCCATTTAAGCTTATAAATAAAATTTAAATTGCAAATGTGAACTATCAGAAGGAAACACCTGCACGTCCTCAATCAGGCATCCACTGATATTTAAGCAAATCAATAAATTGTACAAGGACCATGAATTTACACCAGCCAATCAAAACAAATAAGCACCGTCTTCTTATTATCTTAAAAGCAATAAGAAAGGCTGGTTCTGCATTCTTCCTTTAATTTGTCTTTCATGGTGTGCTGTAAAGATAACAAAGAGCTGCATTACCAAGGAACATATTGTTCCACTCTGTATGGTTTTCATCACTGAAATCTAGTGAGTATTGTTTTTTAATTTGTGGATGAAATCCATCAATTAGAATTAGTCTAAATGCTGTGGGAGGGTAATGGCAATGAGGAAGTGGAGTGGGAAGAACCATTTGCAGTGTGCACTAGTGGTGGTTTTATGCTCTTCTCATCAGATTCATGGCTGAGCATGTCTGAGGAGTAAAAAACTGATGGATCTGTCAACGTTTGTGAAGGAGACGGTGCTTAAAATAATCAGTTTAAAGATGGTAATGTAAAGAAGAAAAATCAACATCATTGTTAACTGTACTAAGATCCATATACAAGGATATTAATTTTTAAGCAGCTTGTGTTAGCCTTTCTCCTTAGGCTCTGCAGCAGTTGGTTGATGATCTACAAATATGCTATAAGACTTCTGGAACATTCCTGAAAGAGAACTTCCTGAGAGTAGTTCTTACTCTTGTGGCAGGAAAACTAAGGATTCTCACTCGGCTAAACCATTTCTGGGCATATACCTAAAAGATACACGAATATATAACAATGTCACATACTCCACTATGTTCATAGCCTTATTTATAATAGCCGGAAGCTAGAAAGAACCCAGATGCCCTTCAACAGAGGAATGGATACAGAAAATGTGGTACATCTACACAATGGTGTACTACTCAGCTATTAAAAACAAGGACTTCATGAAAGTCTTAGGCAAATGGATGAAACTGGAAAATATCATACTGAGTGAGGTAACCAAGAAACAAAATAACACACATGGTACGCACTCACTGATAAGTGGATATTAGCCCAAAAGCTAGGAATACCCAAGATACAATTCAGAGACCATATGAAGCTCAAGAAGAAGGAAGACCAAAATGTGGATGCTTTAGTCCTTCTTAGAAGGGGAAACAAAATACTCATAGAAAGTAGAGTGTGGATGGAACATGGGAGAAAGACAGGATGGGGCATAAAGGGGGGAGACAGGGATGATATATAGAGGGTAAAGAATTTGAACACAGGTGTGTAGTAATGGTGACGGGGAACTGGGAGTAGCCACCAGCAAGTCCCAGCTGCCTGGAAAGCTAGAGGATTCTAGGAATTAACAGGGATGAGATTAGCTGAAATACCCAACAAGGGGAAGGAGAACCTATAGCAACCATATCCAGAGGTTAAGCAAGGCCCCCAGTTGGCCGATTTACCACCCACTAATCTCCAAATTCTTTATCCAGAAGGGCTCCTATCTAAAGGAAATACAGGGACATCATGTGGAAGACAGAATGAAAGAAAGGTGGTCTAGAAACTGTCCCACCTGGGGATATATCCCACATAAAAACACCAAACCCAGAAACTCTTGCAGATGCCAAGGAAGGCTTGCTGACAGGAGCCTGTTATAGCTAACTCCTGAGAGGCTCTGCCAGAGCCTGACAAATCCACAGTAGAAGACCCACAGCCAGCCATTGGACTGAGCACAGGGAACCCAATGCAGGAGCTAGAGAAAGACGTAAAGGAGCTGAAGGGGTTTGCAACCCCATAGGAAGAAAAACAATATCATACAACCAGAGCCCCCAGAGCTCCCAGGGACTAAACCACCAACCAAAGAGTATACATATAGGCACCTTTGGCTCCAGCTGCATATGTAGCAGAGGATGGCATTGTCTGGCAGCAATAGGAGGACATGCCCCTTGGTCCTGTGAAGGCTTGATTTCCTCAGTGTAGGGGAATACCAGAAAGATCAGGTGGGGGTGGGTGAGTAGGAAGGGAAGCACCCTCATGCAGCAAGGGGAGGGGGAATAGGAGAAGGGAGGTTCCTGAGGGGAAACTGGGAAATTTAAATGTAAATACATATAACATCCAATAAAAAAAAAGAAATCCAAGGATTCTTTTATCTTTTAGGTTTTTTCACTTTTGTGGCTTTTGTGAAAAGGTCCCTAAGGACTAAATGTTGATAATAAGTGGCCAGAGTTTCTCATTCTAGGTTCAGGCAGATGTGTTATTTACTAGGATGCTGACATTGGACATTGTCTCCTTCCAAGGCAGCCTTATGAATTATAAAGGGAAGGGAACCCTTCCTATTCAGATCTAGGAAGAAACGTTCCCTAACTAACTTAAAGCTCATTCCTATTCACCTATGATCATTTGAACCAGAAAAATTACCAGTAATAGTGATAATGATAATATTTCTTTTCTGAAATGTATAGAATGTGAAGAATTTTGAGCCTTCCCACAGAACTGGGTTATTTTATGTTTGAGATAGGAGTATTAAAGGATATAATACCATTTGAGCTTGACCAAATCAAACCATTTATAAAAGAAATATAAAAACAAGATCAGTACACTGAGAGACCCACAAAAATTTTTAATTGATTATCATATAGTGAATACTTTCTATATTATTGAAATTATTTGTGTACTTTGAAGAAAATGGAAATAATATATAATTATAATTAACAAATAGACAGTTATTTAATATTTTTGCATTGAAAAATCACTAAGGCCTGAAATTTAATGTATATTGTTGTGAGGTTTCAAGAACAATTAACATTTTTAATCAGGTTATTTGTTTTCATGCAGTCCAGTTTGATTTTAGTTCTTTGCATGTTGTAGGTATTAGACTTTTATCAGATATGTAATTGGTAAACATATTTTCCCATTCAGTAGGCTGCTGATTTGTCAAGATAATTGTGTCATTTGTCATACATAAACTTTTGAGTTTTATATTGCCTCATTGAATAAGTGTTGATATGAATGCTGTGCTATTGGTGTTCTGTTCAGAAAGTCTTACAGAACTAAGGAAACAGTAGTTAAAAGGTGAAATGCAGATAGTTCAGATATATTTAAAGAAATATTCAAATTTTTAGTAATTAGAGATATTTAAATAAAACCGACTTTGCCATTTCATCTAAAATCATTCAGAATAGCCAAGATTAATAAAATGAATGACACCTAATACTAGCAAGGATGTGAAGGAAGGGGAACGGCTTTCAATGAGAGTACAAACTAGGACAGCCACCGTGGAACTCAGTGTGGCAGTTACTTAAAATACTCTGAATAGAACGACCTCAAGACCCAGCTATGCTGCTCTTGGGCACATACATAAAGAACTCACATTCTACCACAGAAGCAGTGGCTTAACTATATTCATTGCTACTTTATTTACAATAGCCTGACATAGTAAACAGCTTAGTTGTTCACCAATCAATGGATATTAATAAAATGTGTTATGTTTACATAATGAAATATTATTCAACTGTTGAAAAATGAAACTATAAAATCCACAGATACGTGAATGAAGCTAGAAAAAAAGTATCCTGAGACCAAAAAAAGACAAACATATTTTTAAATTAAAAATGGATGACAGCTTTTAAGACTTTTGTAGGTGTGCTACAATCCACATAACCACAAAGACTATATAAAGACTACGGTACTGGCCAGGTATCTCCAAGGAAGAAGAAATAGAAGATATACCTATACAGAGATAGGAGGAAGAGTGGA